>NC_054710.1:33666176-33698225 GCF_016097555.1 Gigantopelta aegis | reverse complement strand
GTTTGTGAATCCAGACAAAGATGTGAGACCACAGATTCGTTCTAAATTAAATCAGTATCGTTCATGGATCGGCGAATATTTGGATGAACAAGACGACGACGATACCGACGATGAGGAGGACGACAGTGATGAAGAGAAATGAACACTCATATTATTCGCATGTCGCCATTAAGGCCTCTCGATGTAACCCAATGCGTGTCCATTTCATGTGTAGTTGTCTCTAGAGAGACCAGTGATTGTAATTTAGAAGAAAAAAAAATGAAAAACCAAACCATTGCGTTTGTTTTTTGTGTTTTTTACTCTATGACTAGATTTGTGATTGGATATTTCTACCGCTACTTTATAGTAGCAAGAGCTGTGTGTACAAGACAGAACATACTACGACCTTTGATATACCAGACATAATACACTGTTTGGCTATAGCTTAATGGGCCACCGACGGGGATCGATCCTAGATCGACCACTGTATTTACCCATTTGGTAATTAAAAAGCCCTGTAAAAAGGCTTGTACTCTAGGGAAATACTTGTGTTTAAAATGCAGTTAAAAGATCATAGGTTAGGCTGGAGGGTTGAGTTGCAGTCACGCGTTCTTTCTCCAAAGCAATGGGCTGGGGATGTTTCACACACACACACACACACACACACACACACACACACACACACACACACACACACACACACACACACACACACATTCCTTTCTTCCCTTAACAAACATCCCTTTCTTCTCCTTAACGAATATTCCTTTCTTCTCCTTAACGCATATCAGGGCTCGAAATGCAGTGTTAGTACATGCACCGGTGCATGCTGATTTTTGCGTGTGCATGTAACTTTTAAAACTGGGTGCACGCGGTGCATGCTAATATTTTTCAAGTACTGTGTATTGCGTATACTAGTATCCTGTTGTCTACCCGATTCAGACTCAAGTTGTTGAATTTTGCGTATGCATTTCGTAATCTGTTCGTCACATGAAAACGATAACTTTTATCTTATGGGCGCATTCATTTTGTATCCCATAATCCTACTTAAAACAAATATATTTGCAAAAATTGCCGGCAATATCTCGGTTATATCCGTGAACGGTATTAGGGAAGTTGGTCGAGACCGACTTTGGGCTATCCACGCGCATAACACAGTTGTTGTCGTCACTGACAAATTGAACTCCGCCAGATTTGTGATCAATACAAAGTACCGTAACTGCCTTGTACATTTTCGACCTCAGATATGGGCACTTGATCAGATGATTGTGAACGTGCGTTACTCGCGTAGTTGACTCGAAGTCAGCCAGTGATTATTATCTCATCGAATTGCGTAGACTAATTTATATTATACCAACAGATCTTATCGAGTTAAAAAAGTTGATAACTTGCTTAATACAAAACACAAATATTCGTACGTTTTTGTAATAGGCCTATTACAGATTTCTGTAAGGCGTTTACGTTGGGTGAAATTTGATCAAGAATCAGTAATAAACGCAGTTGTATAACGTTCCGGTACTGTTAATAAATAAATATATGTATTGCCGAATAATTCTGAATAGCTTCGTATAAAAAAAAAACGAAGTTGCCTTATTTTTGGTGCATGCAAAATTTTAATGGTGCATGTAACTTTTTTTCAGCATGCACATGGTGCATGCAGATTTTTGTTTTCATTTCTAGCCCTGCATATGCCTTTCTTCTTAACAAACATTCCTTTCTTCGAGACAAATATGTCTTTCTTTCCCTATGACTAAAACAAAATACTAAAAATAAATATTTGTATTCAATTAATCTTTATTTTACGAGGAAGGAAATGTTTTATTTACTCAACACATTTTATTTAAGGTTATACGGACATATGGTTAAGGACCACACAGATATTGATTGAGGAAAGAAAGAAATGTTTTATTTAACGACGCACTCAACACATTTTATTTACGGTTATATGGCGTCAGACCACACAGATTTTGAGAGAAAACCCGCTATCGCCACTACATGGGCTACTCTTCCGATTAGCAGCAAGGGATCTTTTAGTTGCGCTTCCCACAGGCAGGATAGCACATACCACGGTCGTTGTCCATTTGTGGAGCACTGGCTGGATATAGCCCAATGGGCCCACCGACGGGGATCGATCCCAGACCTACCGCACATCAAGGGAACACTGAGCTACGTCCCGTCCCATCCACACAGGGTTATTAGAGGATGCTTATATTGGGTTCTGCTTGAACATAATAAATAAATAAACAAAAAAAAATAAAATAAAATAAAATAAAATAAAATAAAATAAAATAAAAAAAATAAATAAATAAATAAATAAATAAATAAACTAATTTAAAAAATAATAATAGAATTTTTTTTTTTCTACCACATGAGATACGAACGACGTACCTTTCACACTCACGTCGTCTACGCTAACGACTGAGCTACCGAGACATTGGCAAATTTTGTCATTTAAACCATATATATGTGTGGGTGGGTGTGCGCTCGCGGGATGAAGCGACGAATATGGTCAGTTCATAATAATCTTGTGAATGCGCTATCAGATAATGTAGAACGAGAATTCCTTTTTTCACCTATTTCAATCATTTCGTCTTTCTGCCAGACTCTGAGAACGTAACTTCTAGAAGTTCCGTAGAGTATTTTATTTAGAGACTGACAACACAAGATACCATCACTTGCCGGATGTAAACTGATAACCATTCATCATTCAGCGCGCTAAAATTAAATACACTACCTCGCGTCGGGCAATCCTTAGAAGTGGTAGGTTAACGACACCACTAAAGCATCTCGATTTATTAATCATCGGCTATTGGATGTGAAACATACTTCAGACAGTTTTAGAGAGGAAACCCGCTGCACTTTCCCATTAGTAGCAATTTGGGATCCTACACCATCCCTGTCAAGGCTAGGCGACGAGTCACACACCAAGTACGTCAAGCCTATGACTTACACCAAGGTCGCACACCTGCCCAGGTAGGCCTATACCAGTCACTGCCTTCTAAGTCGGTCAATGCTAAACAACTCGGTCAGGGCCAATCCAAGGACATCAGTACCAACCTAAGTCGGTCAGGGCCAGTCCAAGGACATCAGTACCAACCTAAGTCGTTCAGGGACACGGGCGAGCGTTCACTCTAGTAGACCACACCACTATGACTCACACCAAGGCCAGACACCTACTAAGTGCACCAAGGTCAAGGTCACGGAAAGTACCCAGCAGACCTTTCACATCGGGCCATCGATGGCCCATCGGCGACTGAATCGTTGGCCCGCTGTCGGTCCGCAGTCTTTTTTGCTCGTCGGTACGAAAGCGGTCCGCTGTCGGTTGCCGACATTAAGCCGATATCGGCCCATCAATGGCCCGCCATCGACTCAGTCATTGACATATGCTGTTGGTTGCCAACATCAGCCCATAGTCCTTTTCACTCATCCATACAAAGTGGGCTATTGTTGGCAAACAAAACTGAATAGATGTCGGCCCATCGACGGCCCACCATCGGCTCAACCGCTGGCATTTTGTCGGTTGCCAATGTCGGCCCACTGTCGGTTAACGACATTAAACCGATGTCAGCCTACCAATAGCCCACCATCGACTCAATCATTGGCATGCTGTCAGTTGCCAACATCAGCCCATACAAAAGTGGATCACTGTTGCCCAACATCAAATAGATGACGGCCCACCATCGGCATTCTGTCGGTTGCCAATATTGGCCCGCTGTTGATTGTCAGAATGGTAGTCATGAACAGTATTGGTTGCCAATCCATTTTGTTCATCCATATGAAAGTGGCCTGTTGTTGGGAGACATCAACCAATGTCGAGTCAATGCCAGCCCATCATCAGCAAATATAAATATCATATAAAAAGATTCTCAAATATACCAATATGAATATGATATAATATCATCATACACTACAAACATATTACCAGACCACAAGAGGCTCATGTCAGTAAACAAGCATAAAACAGTATATGTCAGTCCATAATTAGACAGACATCAATATTAGTAATTATCACAGAAAACAAAAGCCATATATTTAAAACATTAATTTTATTTTAGGAAATTCACAGTTACATTAAATACAATATATTTGTCTTTTTATCCCTATCATTTCTGACATTGGAACAATGGAAGTTCAAAACCACTTTTTGATTCTTTTAAATGACTTCAGACTATGGAAATGGCCTCTGAAATATAACAGAAAAAATACAATTGTATTAATGGATATAATACATGATATTATGTACATGTATCACTATGGATTTTGTGATCATGTTTAAATACTGCATAATTCATCTGATTTACATACATGTGCCTAAAAACAAACCAACAACCCAACTACAAACATGATATATCTCTAATTAGTAATAAGTTAAGTTTGTTCAAATTTGTTTTAACGATACTACTAGAGCACATTCATTTATCAATGATTGGCTACTGACCAGTGTCAAACATTTGTTAATTTTGACATAGTCTTAGAGGAACCTTGCTACATTTTTCCATTAGTTATTTCGTAGCAAGGGATCTTTTGTATGCTCCATCCCAGACAGGATAGCACATACCACAGCCTTTGATATACCAGTCGTGGTGCACTAGCTGGAGCGAGGAATAGTCCAATGGGCCCACTGATGGGCATCAATCCCAAACTGACTGCACATCAAGTGAGTGTTTTACCACTGGGCTACATCCAGCTTCCAATGAGTAATAAATGCATGTAGGAAGATTAATTCTTAAATTTAAAAATTATAATACTATGTTCAAACAAATTAATGATTGTGTTTATTGTACAAACATGATGATGTACTGTGTCTGAGTTCAACAAATCAGACCTTTGGGTATATAAAAGTTGAACATGCACTGATGTTATTAAGACATGAAATAACAGATGAAGATGAAATTAAAGGTGACTATTACCATTAACTATAAATGTCATTTGACCTAAACAAGTTGATACCAAAGCCTCACTTAGTAAAAATTATGCACTTTCATAGGTTTACTAATAATCAATAACTTAATTATTAACACCATACATTGTGCCTTAATTATCAATGAGGGATTAGCATTCAAACAAATATCACAAGGTATACATGCACAAATTATGTAAAAATACCATTTCATTGAGAAGCATTTATTCTTTGTACTTCTATATCTGGTGAACATTTATTAAAGGACAGCTATAAAATGGATTAATGGACTTAAAATATCTTTAAATTTAAAAACAATATTATTATTTGTGGTAATGATGGTTTCATTTGCAAATCTAATTTTGCATAACCTATTTTTTATCTGCGTGAACATCTGTTTATATGGTTATAATGGGTTACACAAAAGACAATGGGTTACTTGAATTTAATTTTGTGTATCTCGTAAATGGGTTAAGCTGATTTTTTTTATTCCCAAGTGTCAGCAATTATACAAATAACTATAGAAAAATGTAATATTAGCATGAGGAATTGTCTTTATAAATATGCATATTTGAATGTTAAAAACCCCACTGAATCCAACAAACTATAATTAAACGTCAGGGCTCAAACTTTCGACTCAAACATTTTGTTCAGTATTGCTATATGATTCTAAATAGTTAAACTAGTACATTAAGTTTCTAATCAAATTTAAAAAACAAAACATACCATAATGAAATATGCAGTAAAACAGCACTTACAGAAATGATAAATACTTCAGTAAGACATGCAGAATGGTAATTCCATGGGAAGATGCTTCATACCATTATTTTTGTCTCTGGATTCAAGCAAACACTCTCTGAAAAAAATGGGGAGAAAAGACAAATATTATTGCATGTCAAAAACTATGAGATACATGTAGATACAGTTTAAATGTATTTTACTGTATTCTTTATATTAACAATAATGCTTAAGGGCAAGATAGTTACTTTTTGTCAAAAATATTATTATTATTATTATTTTATTTATTTTTTTAGAAAATTTGTACTAGAAAGTCCAAATTATTTAGCTAAATCGTTCACTTTTAAATATTATAGATACGTAATTAGTAGTAACTCATTAAAATATACTTGTGATGTCCCTCGATTACCAAAAAAACCCATGAATTTTCTAAATACAATTATGTAAAAGTAAATTAATGTCTGGGTTTCTGCCAGAGGGTAAAATGGGTATGATGCCATACACAAATTTTTGGCAGATTTTTTTTTTTTTAAGTTAACCTTTTGACAAAATTAATTATTCTTATCATTACTGTATGTTTTTCTTAACCCTAACCTATTTTCTTTCCGGGAGAGGCCCTCCATACCCCTTGTTGACTGTGGTTGCATTCAATTCCATAGCGCCATACCCAAAAAATAAATTCTGGCAGAAACACTGAATGTTTTAATTTTTTTAATCCATATAATCAACTAATAGCTTGGAAGTAGATATATATTAATGAGTTATAGTATTCTTTCATTTTTTTTAAATTATATAAATTCAGTCATGGTGACCAGTAATGGAGGGACATTTGTGCCACTATACATTCAAACCAACTTTTACAACATCACATCTATTTTAATTAAAAGAAGTGCAATCATTTATGTAACAGAACAGAACAGAAAGTTATTCAACTCAGATCACCAAATGGTGATGCATTGAGGTAGTTTACAAACATATTATACAGATGGCTGCAGTAAACGCTTGACAAATATATATATATATATATATATATATATATATATATATATATATATATATATATATATATATATACACACACACACATGATTGATATACACATAATATAACAATAGGTATAATAATATAACAGTGTTATAAGCAGTAGTATACTTTAGATGTTAAGCATTACGTATTGTCTATAATTATGCTGTATAGATATTTTTGAGAACAGAGTTAATCACATTTAGGAACATACATAATTTCTTTGTCGTTGATAGCTATTTCGAATTAAATAATTGACAGAATTTATAAGTATTGGGTCTGTCATAATATTTTTTTAGATATATGAATCTTTCATTTGAGAAATATGTACACTCAAATAATGATATTCATCACCTAAAGTGGTGTTACAGAGAGGACATTTTCGTTCTTGTCTATCGATATTTTGCCATCGGCCAGTTTCAATTGGTAGATAGTGATTACAAGTCCTGAATCGACAATATATTGTTCCCAGTTTTTCAGGTAAGTATAGAAGATAATGTTCGCATGAAAGAGTCAATTTGAAAATTCTGTATGTGGAACATTTCGGATATGAATTTAAATTATCATTCCAAGCTTGTATATACTGATCTTGTAGTCTTTGACTTACAATATGAGTAAATGCTTTCTTACATTCTGTAACAGCAACATTCTGCAATTCACACACAACAAGTCCTAGGATAACCACTAACAAAGGGATTAAGCTGCTAATTGGGGCAATAAAAATTCTATAGACTAAGAGGTGGTGCTAGCCTGATCACTTTGTACCTGTCTTATCTGGCAGACTTCCCACAGACTACCTGTAATTAATGGACTTCACACATTAGTGCTAATTAAAAGCCCAGGGCAATAGGAGCAGTTGTAGTAACTGATATTTGTAAACAGTTATTGAGTACAATGAAAGACATCTATTTATATATTCCTTTTTTACCTGTCAAAAAAAAAAAAATTAAATTAAATAAAAAATAGAAACATTTTTGTGACTAAATTACTATAATTAGCACTATTTTTAACTTTTAGTACTTATCTTTATATTAAATGAAACGACTATCCACCATGCATTGACGTACATCAAATAAATTCATCAGACAAAGGATTATTAGTAAAAAAATAAATTTAAACTCAAAAAGCGCCGCTGTGGGCAAAATTTCTTTATAATGAGCCGTTGTGTGCATGCTTTTTAAAATTTTATTAAAACAAGTTAAGTCTAACAAAATATAGACATATATCTACATAATTATTATTTATATCCAGGTAAATTAATGTTGATCTTAGTCACTGAAAATATTGTCATTGCACCAATGTATGGCTGACGGCAAGCCACTGTAGGCAACTTTTAAAAATTATTTTTTATTTATTATTTTTTTTGTAATTCAAGCAAAATATGGACAGATCTGTACATAATTATTATTTCTGATGGTAAATTAGTCTTGTACTAGCCATGGAAAATATCATCATTGCGCCGACGTTGGGCCAACAGCGGGCCGCTGTAGGCCTACATGTAGGCAAACACATGTTATAAGCTTTTTTATTTTTAATTCAAACAAAATGTGGAGAAAAAAATATATTGCTCTACATTATTATTTATATCCGATGGTAAATTAGTGTTGATCTGACCACAGAAAATATTGTCATCGCTCCAACGTCGGGCCGACGTAGGCCCGCTGTAGGCAAATATATATATATATATATATATATATATATATATATATATATATATATATATATATATATATATATATATATCTTCTTTTTTCTTAATTAAAACAAACTATGGATTTATTTACATGATTAAAATTAATACCCGATGGTAAATTAGTGTTGATGTAGTCACAGAAAATATTATCATCGCGCTTACGTCTGGCCAACAGCGGGCCGCTGCAGGAAAAATGTGCCGATGGTAGCCGCTCATGTCCGACCATTCGCCAACATCGGGCCGACGATGTATGCTTGCTGGGTAGGTCATGACGCCCGGTAGGCCTTGTTACTACTAACAGGTAGATGGGATAAGTTTTCATTTTTTGTGTGTATTCTGTAATATATATTGTTTGACAAAAATAAACGCAGGCGTGTCACCTGGACTCCCCGCCTGAATCGGTGCCTGAATTGTTTATTGACTTATGCTTTCAACTTGTTTCTTAAATGTAGGCCATACTATAAGATATTCCGCTAGGAAGGTGAAAAAGAACATTACAGTGATGCTTTTGTTATGCAAATAGCCGTAGTTATTTGTAGGAGAAATAACCTGCATTCAAAACATACAGAGATTTTTGCAAAATGGAAATAAGTCAACTTCGTAGATTGTGAATCTGTATATGAAATATGTCGGGGTTTGGGTTTTTTTTCACGCGTATGTAAAAAAACCCCAAGTATTGAATAGGAATTAAACGTAACATTTGCAAAAAACTTAGGGTCTAAACAATTGAACAGGACTATAGTATTTCATAATTTATATACAATCACATTCGAGTCGATAAAATAACATAATATTATAAAATTTAATTGGAGGTGTAGCAGAATTATTTAAAACATATTTATTATTAGTTTTAATATACATGTATACTCTTTTTTTTAGTAGTAAACATAGCTAGATTTGTAAATGAGAAACTTTGCTTTGCTATTGGGTGTCGGACTGAACAGATGTGTTTTTGGGAGCTGTGCAATAGAAAGAAAGATATGTTTTATTTAACGACGCACTCAACACATTTTTATTTACGGTTATATGGCGTCAGACATATGGTTAAGGACCACGTGGATTTTGAGAGAAAACCCGCTGTCGCCACTTCATGGGCTACTCTTTCCGATTAGAAGCAAGGGATCTTTTATTTGCGCTTCCCACAGGCAGGATAACAAAAACCATGGCCTTTGTTGAACCAGTTATGGATCACTGGTCGATGCAAGTGGTTTACAGCTACCCATTGAGCCTTGCGGAGCACTCACTCAGGGTTTGGAGTTGGTATCTGAATTAAAAATCCCATGCCTCGACTGGGATCCGAACCCAGTACCTACCAGCCTGTTGACCGATGGCCTAACCACGACGCCACTGAGGCCGGTCTGTGCAATGGAAGACTTTCTTATGGATGAAACGCGGGTTTTGAAGGGAGTTTTCTCCATGTAAGTTACGACAACTAGTATAATGCTATTATGGAGATAACAAAACAATTTGCTAAAAATTTAAACATTATATATTTGTGAAATATATAAATTGTACCCAGTGAATATGGTATATACGTGAGTGCACCCAAGCCCATGAGTCAAACTCAGCCGAATGCATGTTATGTAATCTGTGTCTGTACAGCTGGCTGAGTGAAGACGTGTTCTGCTGAGCATGTGTACACCAATGTCAAAGAAATTAAAAAGAAAAGTACAGACAAAAAGAAGAATACAAATGAAACAGTGAGTAGTCAAAACAAACTTTTAAACGCAACTACATTTAGTAGCGGATACAGGGGTGGTGGTGGTGGTGTTCAAACAAGATGCCCTTTTGAGACAAAAAAATCCTCTTTTTTTTAAGCATGACTTCATACAACATTTATTCACCATGTTTGTGGCGAACAAACAGCAAAGCGCCTGAGATGCAAATAGTTGTAAATACTAATAAAAATAGGCATTTTCTTTATGTTGTGTGAACTGCATGAAAACGGGAAATATTGGTTGATCGGTTACTACCGATTTCAAAGCAATAGCAATGACCTAATGACATGCTTTCGTTTTTGTCTCGTCTACACAGGAAAACAAATAGGCCAGATAGGCCTACAGGTGTGAAAATGTTACAAAAAGTAGTCTTGGGGCACAGGGGCACAGGGGCGTAGGCTAGGTGGTTTCGGGTGTGTGTGTATGGGGGGGGGGGGGGGGGATTCGGGAAGGTTTGAAAATGGACAGAATTTTGAAAATAGCAATTAGTAAAACAAATTAGTAGGATTAAAAAAATTTGAAAAAAACCCAAAACAAAATACAAGCAAAAATTAAAATGAATTGACTGCTCGGCCGAATATTTATATAATTTGGAGCATTTTAGAAGGACAGTCCAAAAATAAATAAGAGAAAGAAGAGAGAATAATATTTAAAAAAAACAAAATAATAAAAAAAACTAAAAAACTTCGACATAACATTTTGAACGAAGGTCTAAAAGTTTAAAGTCCGATTTATATGGTCCGGGCCGGGGGGGGGGGGGGGGGGGGGGTAACTTTGAGGTGGGCGGAATTTGGAAAACGAATTTAGTAGTTAGGTCAAAGACCGAAAGGAATGTGAGCTACACAAATTTAAGTCCAAACAATAAAATTAGAGTACTCGACCGAAAAGGTTTTAAGGTGATTTGAGCAATTTAGACGGGCTGCGAAAATAAACTGCGTCGGACTGTTTACAAAAAAATAAACATAAAATTTTGAACTGCGGCCGAAATGTTTTAAGTCCAACTAAGCCCAAAAAGGAGGTGCCTGTTCTAAGAGAGGGTGCGAAGCGGAACTCATGGCGAGTTGATGGGATGATCAGCTCGGAACCTCGGGAAGAAGTGGAGCAAGTCGATGTAACACTCTCCCCGAAGCATTCCTGAGTATTCTTCCGGAAGTATTAGCTTGATAATCCGATGGATGATTGGATTATCCATGTCTGCCTTCAGCAAGCCTTGCCGGTACATCCCGTTCCGCACCGCTCCACAGTCAGGTAGAAGGTGCGACTTCCCTCGACATACTGGAACTGGTACCGCCCTTTGGTCTTTGGGACGAAGGGGCCTGGTAGTTGAGAGGTCGCAGTGACTCTCCCTCCCCCCCACTTCACACACTCGCGGTACCGTCCAGGAAGCTTGTTACGGGCAATCTGCCAAGTCGTGGCCTGTGTCGAACAAGTCCTGGACCGACACCTTCCTCTTCTTGGCGTCACGCTCCGTAGCAGCTGTCGCAACAACTTGTGGAGGCGCCGGTGAACTGGTTGGTGCGGACATCACTCTTCCGGTCTCCATCGGCGCCGGTGCTGCAGGAGAAGGGACTGTCACTGCCGGTTTAGCCGACAGCTTTAGCCCGCCACCCAATCCCCCCCCTCCCCAACCCCCCCCCCCCCCCACCCCTTGCCGCTCCTGGCGTCTGCTGCTTCCAAGTAGTTTGTGTGTGTGTGTGGGGGGGGGGGGGGGGGGGGGGGGGGATAGAATGGTGGAAATACATGTTAAAAAGGTCTCAGGTTAGCACATTTTGCCCGAATGTTTATATCGTTTTTGCCCGAATTTAAGGATTTACTCCAGCACTAGAAAAAAGAAAAGTTTAATATCAAATCTAACAAAGGCAGGGCTTGAAAAAAGGAAGTATAATATGACCTATCATTATTATTTTTAAATAGCAGGACATTGTCTTGGTAATTTTTGTTGTTGAAAATATAGCCTGCTAGAAATAGGAATGTTAACGTTAGGTGTATTTTGGAACATTATAGTATTAAAATATTTAATTTAGAAAATGTGGTTTTGCTAATTTAATAAGAATTATTACTATTGTTTTTTAAATGATATAATTAAAAAATAATATCATTCTATAGGAATCCTCAGATAATATTTGTCACGTGATTATGTTAACGGTTTTTCACAAAGACTTAGTTAAACAGTTTTATTCTAAGTCAGTCAAAGCTGGTCAAAATGTGTGCCTGTTATAGCTGAACAAAACATGTTTATTGCATAAAGTATTACATAACATTTATAGCAAACATACAATGAAAAATACAACTTAAATGTAGAGTCAGTGACTCAGCAAGTAAGAAGGCTAGTTGAATAAAATACATGAAAGTATAAAGCTGTGAGGAACAGATAAGAAACCAATTATAACAATAACTGGCGTCTCTGCCTAGCAAGATGTACATATTTTGCTAAATTAATAACCATTTTAGGGGTATCACAAGACATTAGCCTATACAACTTTTGGATATATGGCCATCTATTGTAAATCTTATTTAAATACTGTTGTCTTAAATATCTATACATTGGGCAAACTAACACATAGTGATATTCATCTTCTATAACTTTCATATTACATAATGTACAAAATCTCTGACCATAAGGTATATTATGATATCGACCCGTTTCGCATAATACACTATGAGAGGATAATCGTAGTCTGGTTAATGAACGTTTTAAGTGAGGTGATGAAATATAAGATAAATATTTTTCACACTCAAAACTTTGTTTGAACTTACTATAATGTTTTAATTTAGAAATAAAATGATGTTGATCGTTCCATTCTTGTAAGTATTGATCCGTTGTTTAATATATGGTAAGTAAGGCAACACTTGATCTTGACTCCACCAGACATCTGACAGACCAAGACTATCCAACAGACATTTAACACCATCCGTTATATGAAATATTATTATTTGTGTCTACTCTTAAAATATTGTAAACATCATATAAAATGGAGTTTGTATTCGAAACTATCTTTAACCAATATTTAATCATTATTTCATATCTGCTAGTAAACATTGGCATATGGCCCAGCTCACTATATACGGAGATATTGGGTGTTGTCTTTTTAACTGATAAGACATATTTACAATATTTCAGACGCACACGCTCTACACCAGGGGCTTTGTGGTATCTCCACACTTCAGAGGCATATGAAAGTATTGAACCGACATAACAATCAAATAAAACATTCTTCTGAACAATATTAACGTTAATGTTTTTTAAAATGTTAAACAGCTTAAACATAGATCGTAAACCACGTTCAGATATTTTCATTTGCATTATATTACATCTGCCATTAGAAGATGTACCTGTCATCAAATTAAGAAGACATTTGTAAATATATATATATATATATATTTTTTTTTTAGACGTTTTATGGTGTTAGTTATCTTTTATTACCAATGTAATATAAGGCCATCCTTGATAGTGTTCAGAATAATAGTCACTCTAGGAGACAAGGATCTGGTGGTGCCTTTGCTGGACCCTGCGATGTATATCTCTTTGTATGTATTCTTAGGAAGTTTTGGAAGAGAAATGGGCATGTCTTCGAATTCTAAGTTCAAGCGGGGCGAGACGTAGCCCAGTGGTACAGCGCTCGCTCGATGCGCGGTCGGTGTGGGATCGACCCCTGTCGGTGGGCCCATTGGGCTATTTCTCGTTCCAGCCAGTGCACCACGACTGGTATATCAAAGGTCGTGGTATGTGCTATCCTGTCTGTGGGATGGTGCATATAAAAAATCCCTTGCTGCTAATCGAAAAGAGTAGCCCATGAAGTGGCGACAGCGGGTTTCCTCTCTCAATATCTGTGTGGTCCTTAACCATATGTCTGACGCCATATAACCGTAAATAAAATGTGTTGAGTGCGTCGTTAAATAAAACATTTCTTTCTTTCTAAGTTCAAGCAAAATGTGCGAAGAACAGATTCATGGTGTTCGCTTATTTCTTCTTCAGATAAACGTGGCTGTGTAAGAGAAAACGTTCAAATGCAAATAAATAAAATCTTGCCAGGAGCGTAAATCATAAAATTAAACATTTCATAATCTTTTCAAAATCGATTTCTAAAACCCAAATGTCCTTATCAACGAAATGCAATAAACACAACAACAACAACAACAACGACGACGACGACAACAACATCAACAACAACACACACACACACACACAAACAAAAAAAAAAAAAAAAAAAAAAAAAAAATACAACCCCCAAATCCCCCACAACAACACCCCCTCAAAAATACCCCCCAACAACATCCCCAAATAACAACAACCACCAACCCCCCCAAAAAAAAACCCCAACCAAACAACGACAATCCCGTAAGAATAGTATTTGAAGTGTGCGCGCGCGCGTGTATGTGTGTGTGTGTGTGTGTGTGTGTTTTTCGGGGGTGGGGGGTGGGGGGTGGGGTGGGGGGTGTCACAAGTCAGATTTTTATCTTTTTTTATATAGTGTAGAACAATTCCCACCCCCCTTCCAATCAGAAAATAATAAAGCCTAGTCAAGTCATTATTTTGCGTTTAGCCTCAGGTTTCAAGCCACGACATCACCCACATGCACCTGACATACAATGTTGTACTCTGCACACAAAACATTTTTAAAGTCAAAAATAAAAGCAAGAAGCAAAAATAAAATAAACAAAAGACATAACTTGAATGTAATTCATAGAGTTTTTCTGCCACCTAGACACCGCTTTATTCCGTTACAATGCAGGGAGGAATTTTGGGAGCATGAGGGTGCGCCTCACCCCAGCCCCCACCCCTCCGTCAACATGACGAGCCCATTTTTGTGGACCACACATTTCGAAATTAACTTGGAAATAGTGTGTGCATAATGTTACTTTGTCGTCACTGTACGAACAGAAAAAGTGGTCATATTTTGTTTAGAAGATGGGGCGGTTGCACAAAGAATGGTTATATACCTCAGAATGGATCGAGGGGCGGGACGTAGCCCAGTCATAAAGCATTCACTTGATGCGCGGTCGGTCTGGGATCGATCCCCGTCGGTGAGCCCATTGGGCTATTTCTCGCTCCAGCCAGTGCACCACGACTGGTATATCAAAGGCCGTGGTATGTGTTATCCTGTCTGTGGGATGGTGCATATAAAATATCCCTTGCTGTTAATCGAAAAGAGTAGCCCAATATCTGTGTGGTCCTTAACCATATGTGCGACGCCATATAACCGTAAATAGAATGTGTTGAGTGCGTCGTTAAATAAAACATTCCTCCCTTCCTTCAGAACGGATCGATTCTGTGACATTAAAAACAAAAGCAAAAATAAACCGTGAATCGCTGGAGAACAGACGTTTGCATGGCATTGCCAAACAAACGCCTAGCCTTTTTCGGTGTGCATAGGCGTACGGGCTCCCATTTTTGTAAGGGGTCGGGGGGGGGGGGGGGGGGGGGGGGGCTTTTGCCCGAAGTAAACGAAAATGCTTGAATCTGGATAAC
Source organism: Gigantopelta aegis (assembly GCF_016097555.1). Classification (NCBI taxonomy): domain Eukaryota; kingdom Metazoa; phylum Mollusca; class Gastropoda; order Neomphalida; family Peltospiridae; genus Gigantopelta; species Gigantopelta aegis. The sequence goes on along the minus strand of NC_054710.1, from coordinate 33,682,704 downwards.
AACATTTATTCATATTAGCAATACTACCAAACAGCTGTATAGGGTTGCAAACGAATCACTACGCATTTGTACATGGATTACATCAAAGTTTGAGAGTAGAATGATGGAAATACATGGTAAAAAGGTCTGAACTTAGCACGTTTTACCCGAATATATCTATCATTTTTGCCCGAATTTGAAGTTTTGCTCCAGCACAAGGGGGCAACTGCCTCCCCCCCCCCCCCCCGACCCCTGTCTAGTACGCTTATGTCGGTGATTTTTCTTTTATTATTTTTATTTTAATAAATTTTATTTTAAATCTTGTATTATCTTCTTTTTGTGAATGTTATGTGGGCATTTATTTATGTGTTTTGTTCACCGTTTATGTGTTTTGTTTATATATTGTTGATCGGTCGGCGCAAAAGTAGTAGGCCTAGAAGATTATTTTAATACTTTTCGCGCCATTTCAATTGGGAAAATTACATACTTTTATTTTATAATTTATATTTTAAAAATCTAACATTCAAGTCGATAAAATAACACACTATTATAAAATTTAATTGGAGGTGTAGCAGAATTATTTAAAACATATTTATTATTAGTTTTAATATATACTTTGGGTTTTTTCTAGTACAAATTGCTAGATTTGTAAATGAGAAACTTCACTGTTGAGCGTGGGTGTCGGACAGAACAGACGTGTTTTTGGGAGCTGTGCAATGGAAGACTTTCTTGTGGATGAAACGATGGTTTTGAAGGGGGTTTTCTCCATGTACGTTACGACAACTAGTATAATGCTATTATGGAGATACAAAACAATTTGCTAAAAATTTAAACATTATATATTTGTGAAATATATAAATTGTACCCAGTGAATATGGTATATACGTGAGTGCACCCAAGCCCATGAGTCAAACTCAGCCGAATGCATGTTATGTAATCTGTGTCTGTACAGCTGGCTGAGTGAAGAGTGTTCTGCTGAGCACGTGTACTGCTGAGCACGTGCACTGTATGACCTACCAACAACATGGGTACTGGTGAGAACTTAAAAAGAAAAGTACAAGCAATAAGAATAATACAAATGAAACAGTGAGTAGTGAAAACGAACTTTTAAACGCAACTACATCCAATAGCGGATACGGGGTGAGGGGGTGTTTTCAAACAATATTTTTTATATTATTTGTTTTAGCACGACTATGTAATTAGATCCACGACTTCACACAACAATTATTCACCATGTTCGTGGCAAACGAACAGCAAAGCGCCAGAGATGCAAATAGTTATAGGGCCTAAATACTAAATTAGTAAAAATAAGCATTTTTTTTAATGATGTGTGAACTGCACGAAAACGGGAAGTATTGGAAGTTGATCGGTTACTACCGGTTTCAAAGCAGTACACGTCTGTCACAGACATGCTTTCGTTTTTGTCTCCTCATTGACAAAAAGTGGTCTTGGTTTTGTCTCCTCTGGTTTTTGTCTCCTCATAACAAAGGAAACAGGCGAGAAAACTTGACAAAAAGTGGTCTTGGTGCCCTCATAGGTGTACAGGCTCCCATTTTAGTAGGGGGTGGTTGGAGGGGGTGGGGGGTGGGTTGGAGGGGGGTGGGGTTGCAGGCTGGTTTTTGTCTCCTCATAACAAAGGAAACAGGCGAGAAAACTTGACAAAAAGTGGTCTTGGTGCCCTCATAGGTGTACAGGCTCCCAGGCTGGTTTTTGTTTTAACAAAGGAAACAGGCGAGTAGTGGTCTTGGTGCCCTCATAGGGAGGCTCCCATTTTAGGGGTGGTTGGAGGGGGTGGTTGGAGGGGGTGGGTTGCAGGCTGGTTTTTGCCCGAATTAATGCCCGAATCTGGATAACATTTATTCATATTAACATTAGTGTCAAACAGCTGCATAGGGGTTCAGACTAATCACTATGCATTTTGCAAATATGGTTTTGTTAATTTAATAAGAATGATTATTTTATTAATAAATCGTATAATTAAAAAGTAAAATCATTCTATAGGAATCCTCAAAATTTCAGTTATTTATTGAATTAAGTAATTTCCAAAAATCCTTAGGTTTGCTTGCATTTTTCTTATTGTTTCTTCGGATGATTTTGTTTTTGTTTTTTGTTTTTGTAAAATTTAGCAGTTTTTCTATATATCTTGCCTAAATTTAACATTGAGAGATGATCAGTATTACATTTCGTATGAATAAATTTAAGACGTGCCTTATGGAAATGATATCTTGCTATTCTACACTCTTTACCAAACCACACTTTGTGATTAAAGGGCTTGTTTTGGGTAGGACTTTCCTTTGGCACTGCCACGTATACAGAACATTATAAATACTTATAATAAATAGCCCCTGCGCGTTCTGTAACCTCACCCTGGTGCAGGGGTGTAACATTGTCTTTGAGAATGGCCAATACAACACAAATCCCCTTGTTTTCTTCGAGATACAATTAAAATTGTGAATAAAAGTCAGTATCCAGGACCGTAGCTAGGATTCTTTTTCTTCTTTTTTTTTTGGGGGGGGGGGGGGGGGGGGGGGGCAACTGAGTAGTTAAGTCTAAAAATCCTTTTCTTTAAGTTTCTATAATGCTTTCCAAATTTTTTGTCTGGGCAGTTCACCCCCCCCCCCCCCCCCCCCCCCCCCCCCCCCCCCCCCCCCCCCCCCCCCCCCCCCCCCCCCTTACCCCCATGCTAGCTACGGCCCTGGCTCCGTATTCATAAACGTACTTAAGTCAATGTATGATACTTATCTATGTACTTTAAGTATGTATTTAAGCATCATACATTGACTTAAGTGTGTTTATGAATACGGAGCCAGGTATCTATCTGTGATATTTGTATTTTTTTACACAGTTCTTTACACTGTGTTTTTATTTGACTCTTGAATTTTTATATTGATGTTGATCGTCACTTACTGTTTACATTTACCATAGCCGATGTATTTTTTGTGCTGGGATGTCGTTAAACATTCATTCATTCATTCATTCATTATAATAAATAGGGTTAGTGACAGTGCCAAAGGAAAGCCCTTCCACTGGCGGTATATAAACAGCACCAATATGTAAATTTTCTTGTAAAATTAAATATTTTTTTATCTAATTGAAAGTAAGTAAGTAAGTAAGTAAAAAAAAAAAATCTTGCTTAGTGAATATAGCAATACCTCCAGATCGACACTTAGTAGTGGCTTCACGGTTATTGGGATTTTGATAATATCGAAGTCGTTAAGTTTTCTTTCTGTTAAACAAACTGTGTCATGATTTATAATATATTCAATTAGTTCTGGGAAAATGTTTTTTTCCCCCGTAATCTACCTACATTTAATATTCCTAACCTACGTTTTATTTCGTCAAAGATTTCTTTGTCGCTACATATTTCGTTATCATACTGAGGGGTATCGCAGTGAATGACGTCAGGCGAAATGAGAAATCAAAGTGATGAAGCAATATACTCACAATGTGTAATAGGTATGTGATCAATTATGGCTATGATCATATGACAATTTGTTACCATCAGTCATAACATATTGGTTAAAATTACATAACGGGATATGGTTGTCAGTGACATTGTAATCATACGATGTATTAGGTATAGGATCATACTTATGTTGTGGTTGCTGGGGAAAGAGGGGGTGCGATATTAGTCCTCCTCCTTTTGTTCATGGCTAGGGATATTCACAAAAATCCAGGCCCGATCCCAAATATCTCAATTGTTCATATTAATGTTGGTGGTTTGTATAAATACATTGATTTAATTGAACGCGACATGAACACCTTTGATATAATAGCAGTTACCGAAACCCATTTAAATCAACAAATTTTCAGCGACAGTATCATGATCATAGGCTACAAAGAACCTTATCGTAAAGCTAGACTAGTAAACACCTGGGGTGGTGTAGCAGTCTACATTAAAGACCATATTATCTCTTTTGACCGGCCGCGGTGGCGTCGTGGTAGGCCATCGGTCTACAGGCCGGTAGGTACTGGGTTCGAATCCCAGTCGAGGCATGATATTTTTAACCCAGATACCGACTCCAAACCCCGAGTGAGTGCTCCGCAAGGCTCAATGGGTAGGTATAAACCACTTGCACCGACCAGTACCATAACTGGTTCAACAAAGGCCATGGTTTGTGCTATCCTGCCTGTGGGAAGGGCAAATAAAAGATCCCTTGCTGCTAATCGGAAGAGTAGCCCCTGTAGTGGCGACAGCGGGTTTCCTCTCAAAATCTGTGTGGTCCTTAACCATATGTCTTACGCCATATAACCGTAAATAAAATGTGTTGAGTGCGTCGTTAAATAAAACATTTCTTTTTTCTTAACTGCAGAACATTTTCTGAATGCCCATACATGTATGCGTTTCATTTGTTTATACATGTATTTTAAAATAATAATAAATAAAATAACAGTATAAATGTTGATCAAATATTTATAATTTTGCATTGTTAAAAATCTGTGGTTGTGTTTATTGATGCTATGTCTGGCTACTAATATTCACGTTGCAGTTTGTTGCAAACGGCTTTTCCACAGTTCACACCTATTGTTCTGAGGGGTGTTGAGTAGTGAAACCGTGTTACTTGGCAAAGCACAATTTCCACGTGCAGGCGAAATATACATAGCTTAAATTAGCAACTGTTAATTGTCAGCCGATTTCAGCTACAGTGTACTAGTGTTACAGTATATTTTGTTAGAGATGCTAATGTGCATTGAACAAAATATAAGAAGCGTAGTGTTTAGTTTGCTTATTTCATTAATTAATTAGAAACTTAAAAAATATTTAATAATGAATAAAATTATTAAGACGATGTAAGCCAGACCTGTGCCCGCCCCTCCTCCCCACTGTAGGAACCGGGGGAAAGGCCTGTGCCCGCCCCTCCCCACCCCCCACCCCCCAAATGTTCCATATACAGATTAAAATCGGGCTTATCCTCCACCCCCCAACTAGACGGTGTCTTCCCCACTCCAGATGTCATACCTATAGGCCTGTAAGCATCTTATTCTAGAAACAAAGACCCAATATGAACGTTGTAAAAATAATTTATAAGTTAAACATATTTTTATCTGCAAGTCTGCTGTAAGTTCACGAAGGGTCAAACCTCTTGAAAGAAAAATACAAACGATTCAACTCAAATGTAATAACATGAAATAAAGTCCCCCCTCCCCCCTCCCCTCAATGCAGTGTAACAAATTAAAACATTGTAACACTCAATTTCACTCTAGCTGGCAGTTGCTTTGATGTAGCCTTCCCAAGTGAAAAACAAAAATGTTTATTTCTTTTATGGGGCAAGCCACTTGCTATCACATAGCTGTAACAATGAATTAATTGACAACTAGTATTACACTGAGAAGGACAAATGGATTAGTTCATAGTTCTAAACATTTTACCTCAGACATGGTAAGTGTGTCTCTGTTGAAAACAATGCCAGTGATGCGGTTAGTTGCAGTTTCTATAAGGTGTTTTTTAAATTATTGTTTTAACATTAATAAATAGCAGTGATAATTAATGTTAACTTAAAATACAGTAAAAACTAATATATGATCATCTTTATTAAATTTATTCTAGGACACAATTGCCTTGGCCAAGTCTATCTTTCAGTGTCATCAAAGGCATTAAGTTAAGTCATGCGCACATAAAAATAACAATGGACTATTCCACAGCTTCAGGGAGGTTTTTGTGTTCTGTCAACGTAGTTTCATTGTCAGTATTGTTTTAAGTAATTTTGTAACAAAGGACAAATTACGTTCGTACTCTGCGGAAGCGCCAACATCTACTGCCGAAACCGGCCTCGGTGGCGTCGTGGCAGGCCATCGGTCTACAGGCTGGTAGGTACTGGGTTCGGATCCCAGTCGAGGCATGGGATTTTTTAAAATCCAAATACCGACTCCAACCCTGAGTGAGTGCTTCGCAAGGCTCAATGGGTAGGTGTAAACCACTTGCACCGACCAGTGATCCATAACTGGTTCAACAAAGGCCATGGTTTGTGCTATCCTGCCTGTGGGAAGCGCAAATAAAATGTGTTGAGTGCGTCGTTAAATAAAACATTTCTTTCTTTCTACTGCCGAACCTCCGGGATACTCCAGCCTCGCCAACCTAACAACCTTACCTAGGACAGGTAACCTAATTTTTTGGGCATAGTTGGACTTTAATTTTTTTGGCCGCGGCTCAAAATTCTTATGTTTATTTTTTTATATAAATAGTCCAGGTCCTCGTGCACTTTACTTTGGCGCCTGTTCAATTTCTCAAATCACCTTAAAACCTTTTAGGCCGAGCACTCAAAAATATTTTTTGTTTTAATTTCTTAGTCCGGACATGTTTAGGATGCAAGTTATCAGGGGTAGAATTAAAAAAAATTCAGGGCACGGCCATTTTGGCTTTGGGTTTGAGGAAAGGTTTTTTAGGGGGTACCAAGGCCAGTGGATAGGGCACCAAGGGCACCATTTCTTTCAAGGTTTAGGGCACCAAGGCCACTTTCTGTGAAGTTTTCACTGATGCACAGTGACGAGATGAAGATCCATTGTCAGGACACAGTGACGAGATGAAAGATAGCTGTGATGATTTTTCTCTCAACAAATTTTAATTTTAAGTTACCTCCCTTGTTGATTTTTGATAGTTTGGTTTATATCGTTGTTTTTGGTGAAGAATTTGAATTACAATTGAAAGATATTTATTTATCAGTGCATTGGTTACAGATCTAAAAGACATACATCTCTATTATTAGCTTCATGTATCAAATAAAAGATCCCTTGCTGCCTGTCGTAAAGAGTAGCCTATGTGGCGACAGCGGGTTTGAAATAAAAAACAGTGTCAGAATGACCATATGTTTTGCCAGCGTGGAATAGCCGATGATAAGATAAAAAATCAATGTGCTCTAGTGGTGTCGTTAAATAAAACAAACTTTACTTTTTTTTACTTTACCTTGATAGTTCGTTTTATGATTGTGTGCCTTACTGCAAACGTATATATACTCAACAAACTTAAAAAAGAAAACCAGGTCCTCGTGTTGTGTTGAGACAAAGCTTGATGAGTTTAGGTTGTTTGTAAATGGTAAACATTTCAGATGGTGAATACTGATGCGTGTAAAAATAGGTTCATTTATAAATGTTATGCCATTTCTCTCACATTAGCTAAACTTTGGTTGTTGAGTATATTATTATTGTTGAGGAATGTTTTCTACGTTGTTTTGTTGTTGTTTTTTAGCTGACGTGTGGAATCAAGAGAGGGACGATGTCTATCATCGGGCTGATGAAGGCATGGTTACGAGAGTTAGAAGACTTCATCAACATCCTTGTGACAGAAGGAAGTTCTGTTATATTATATTATATTATTAGGTTTAGGTTTAGGTTTAGGTTTAGGTTTAGGTTTAGGTTTAGGTTTAGGTTTAGTTTAGGTTTAGGTTTAGGTTTAGGTTAGGTTATCTTAGCTTAGGTAATGTTATATAATGTTATGTTATGTTATGTGAAATGTTGATGTACAATTATTGAATGAAGTTTGTCAATTTGACAGCAAATTTTTTCCTCGTGCATTCAGTTCGAATTGTTCAGCCCGAAAAGATCAATAGTCGTTGTCTGTCCATCCGTCCGTCCGTTTCTACCGTAATTGCGAGAGATAGGATAGATAGTTACCGCCGTGCTGGTGACAGCTAATGTTATGTTATGTTATGTATGTTATGTTATGTTATGTTATGTTATGTTATGTTATGTTATGTTATGTTATGTTTGTTATGTTATGTTATGTTATGTTATGTGTTTATGTTATGTTATGTTATGTTATGTGAAATGTTATGTTATGTGAAATGTTATGTGAAATGTTGATGTACAATTATTGAATGAAGTTTGTCAATTTGACTGCAATTTTTTCCTCGTGCATTCAGTTCGAATTGTTCCGGCCGAAAAGATCAATAGTCGTCGTCTGTCCGTCTGTCCGTCCGTCCGTCCGTCCGTCCGTTTCTACCGTAATTGCGAGAGATAGGAGACAGTTACCGCTGTGCTGGTGACAGCTAGAGATGTAGCTGTCAAACATAGATTTCTTACGTTAATAAGTAAACTTATGACATGTGTATTTAATGGTTAATCACAAAATGTAAATGTTTATTTGGATGTATCTTTTCCTGAACAGTTTCCTGAACAATTTCTTCTCTCTGTTTTAGTTCTTCAGTTGATACCACAGTGACGAGATGGAAGATAGATGTCGGCACAGTGACGAGATGGAAGATAGCTGTCGGACATCATGACATGAAGCATTTTAATGGTAAGTTACCTCCCTTGTTGATTTTTGATAGTTTGGTTTATAATTGTTTTTGGTGAAGAATTGTATTACAATTGAAAGATATTTATTTATCAGTGCATTGGTTACAGATCTAAAAGACATACATCTCTATTATTAGCAAGAAGTATCAAATAAAAGATCCCTTGCTGCCTGTCGTAAAAGAGTAGCCTATGTGGCGACAGCGGGTTTCCTCTGAAAAAACAGTGTCAGAATGACCATATGTTTGACGTCCAATAGCCGATGATAAGATAAAAAATCAATGTGCTCTAGTGGTGTCGTTAAATAAAACAAACTTTACTTTTTACTTTACCTTGATAGTTCGTTTTATGATTGTGTGCCTTACTGCAAACGTATATATACTCAACAAACTTAAAAAAGAAAACCAGGTCCTCGTGTTGTGTTGAGACAAAGCTTGATGAGTTTAGGTTGTTTGTAAATGGTAAACATTTCAGATGGTGAATACTGATGCGTGTAAAAATAGGTTCATTTATAAATGTTATGCCATTTCTCTTCACATTAGCTAAACTTTGGTTGTTGAGTATATTATTATTGTTGAGGAATGTTTTCTACGTTGTTTGTTTTGTTGTTGTTTTTTAGCTGACGTGTGGAATCAAGAGAGGGACGATGTCTATCATCGGGCTGATGAAGGCATGGTTACGAGAGTTAGAAGACTTCATCAACATCCTTGTGACAGAAGGAAGTTCTGTTATATATTATATTATATATTATTAGGTTAGGTTTAGTTTTTAGGTTTAGGTTTAGGTTTAGGTTTAGGTTTAGGTTTAGGTTTAGGTTAGGTTTAGGTTAGGTTATCTTAGCTTAGGTAATGTTATATAATGTTATGTTATGTTATGTTATGTGAAATGTTGATGTACAATTATTGAATGAAGTTTGTCAATTTGACAGCAAATTTTTTCCTCGTGCATTCAGTTCGAATTGTTCAGCCCGAAAAGATCAATAGTCGTTGTCTGTCCATCCGTCCGTCCGTTTCTACCGTAATTGCGAGAGATAGGAGATAGTTACCGCCGTGCTGGTGACAGCTAATGTTATGTTATGTTATGTTATTATGTTATGTTATGTTATGTTATGTTATGTTATGTTATGTTATGTTATGTTATGTTATGTTATGTTATGTTATGTTATGTTATGTTATGTTATGTTATGTTATGTTATGTTATGTTATGTTATGTGAAATGTTATGTTATGTGAAATGTTATGTGAAATGTTGATGTACAATTATTGAATGAAGTTTGTCAATTTGACTGCAATTTTTTCCTCGTGCATTCAGTTCGAATTGTTCCGGCCGAAAAGATCAATAGTCGTCGTCTGTCCATCCATCCCTCCGTCCGTCCGTCCGTCCGTTTCTACCGTAATTGCGAGAGATAGGAGACAGTTACCGCCGTGCTGGTGACAGCTAGAGATGTAGCTGTCAAACATAGATTTCTTACGTTAATAAGTAAACTTATGACATGTGTATTTAATGGTTAATCACAAAATGTAAATGTTTATTTGGATGTATCTTTTCCTGAACAGTTTCCTGAACAATTTCTTCTCTCTGTTTTAGTTCTTCAGTTGATACCACAGTGACGAGATGGAAGATAGATGTCGGCACAGTGACGAGATGGAAGATAGCTGTCGGACATCATGACATGAAGCATTTTAATGGTAAGTTACCTCCCTTGTTGATTTTTGATAGTTTGGTTTATAATTGTTTTTGGTGAAGAATTGTATTACAATTGAAAGATATTTATTTATCAGTGCATTGGTTACAGATCTAAAAGACATACATCTCTATTATTAGCAAGAAGTATCAAATAAAAGATCCCTTGCTGCCTGTCGTAAAAGAGTAGCCTATGTGGCGACAGCGGGTTTCCTCTGAAAAAACAGTGTCAGAATGACCATATGTTTGACGTCCAATAGCCGATGATAAGATAAAAAATCAATGTGCTCTAGTGGTGTCGTTAAATAAAACAAACTTTACTTTTTACTTTACCTTGATAGTTCGTTTTATGATTGTGTGCCTTACTGCAAACGTATATATACTCAACAAACTTAAAAAAGAAAACCAGGTCCTCGTGTTGTGTTGAGACAAAGCTTGATGAGTTTAGGTTGTTTGTAAATGGTAAACATTTCAGATGGTGAATACTGATGCGTGTAAAAATAGGTTCATTTATAAATGTTATGCCATTTCTCTTCACATTAGCTAAACTTTGGTTGTTGAGTATATTATTATTGTTGAGGAATGTTTCCTACGTTGTTTTTTTTTTTTTTTTTAGCTGACGTGTGGAATCAAGAGAGGGACGATGTCTATCATCGGGCTGATGAAGGCATGGTTACGAGAGTCAGAAGACTTCATCAACATCCTTGTGACAGAAGGAAGTTCTGTTATATTATATTATATTATATTAGGTTAGGTTTAGGTTTAGGTTTAGGTTTAGGTTTAGGTTTAGGTTTAGGTTTAGGTTTAGGTTAGGTTAGGTTTAGGTTAGGTTTAGGTTAGGTGATCTTAGCTTAGGTAATGTTATATAATGTTATGTTATGTTATGTGAAATGTTGATGTACAATTATTGAATGAAGTTTGTCAATTTGACAGCAAATTTTTTCCTCGTGCATTCAGTTCGAATTGTTCAGCCCGAAAAGATCAATAGTCGTTCTCTGTCCATCCGTCCGTCCGTTTCTACCGTAATTGCGAGAGATAGATAGTTATAGTTGCCGCCGTGCTGTGTTACATGTTACATGTTATGTTATGTTATGTGTATGTTGTTATGTTATGTTATGTGTTGTGTTATGTTATGTTTATGTTATGTTATGTTATGTTATTATGTTATGTTATGTTATGTTATTATGTTATGTTATGTTATGTTATGTGAAATGTTATGTTATGTGAAATGTTATGTGAAATGTTGATGTACAATTATTGAATGAAGTTTGTCAATTTGACTGCAATTTTTTCCTCGTGCATTCAGTTCGAATTGTTCCGGCCGAAAAGATCAATAGTCGTCGTCTGTCCATCCATCCCTCCGTCCGTCCGTCCGTCCGTTTCTACCGTAATTGCGAGAGATAGGAGACAGTTACCGCCGTGCTGGTGACAGCTAGAGATGTAGCTGTCAAACATAGATTTCTTACGTTAATAAGTAAACTTATGACATGTGTATTTAATGGTTAATCACAAAATGTAAATGTTTATTTGGATGTATCTTTTCCTGAACAGTTTCCTGAACAATTTCTTCTCTCTGTTTTAGTTCTTCAGTTGATACCACAGTGACGAGATGGAAGATAGATGTCGGCACAGTGACGAGATGGAAGATAGCTGTCGGACATCATGACATGAAGCATTTTAATGGTAAGTTACCTCCCTTGTTGATTTTTGATAGTTTGGTTTATAATTGTTTTTGGTGAAGAATTGTATTACAATTGAAAGATATTTATTTATCAGTGCATTGGTTACAGATCTAAAAGACATACATCTCTATTATTAGCAAGAAGTATCAAATAAAAGATCCCTTGCTGCCTGTCGTAAAAGAGTAGCCTATGTGGCGACAGCGGGTTTCCTCTGAAAAAACAGTGTCAGAATGACCATATGTTTGACGTCCAATAGCCGATGATAAGATAAAAAATCAATGTGCTCTAGTGGTGTCGTTAAATAAAACAAACTTTACTTTTTACTTTACCTTGATAGTTCGTTTTATGATTGTGTGCCTTACTGCAAACGTATATATACTCAACAAACTTAAAAAAGAAAACCAGGTCCTCGTGTTGTGTTGAGACAAAGCTTGATGAGTTTAGGTTGTTTGTAAATGGTAAACATTTCAGATGGTGAATACTGATGCGTGTAAAAATAGGTTCATTTATAAATGTTATGCCATTTCTCTTCACATTAGCTAAACTTTGGTTGTTGAGTATATTATTATTGTTGAGGAATGTTTTCTACGTTGTTTTGTTGTTGTTTTTTAGCTGACGTGTGGAATCAAGAGAGGGACGATGTCTATCATCGGGCTGATGAAGGCATGGTTACGAGAGTTAGAAGACTTCATCAACATCCTTGTGACAGAAGGAAGTTTATTATATTATTATATTATATTATATTAGGTTTAGTTTAGGTTTAGGTTTAGGTTTAGGTTTAGGTTTAGGTTTAGGTTTAGGTTTAGGTTTAGGTTTAGGTTAGGTTTAGGTTAGGTTATCTTAGCTTAGGTAATGTTATATAATGTTATGTTATGTTATGTGAAATGTTGATGTACAATTATTGAATGAAGTTTGTCAATTTGACAGCAAATTTTTTCCTCGTGCATTCAGTTCGAATTGTTCAGCCCGAAAAGATCAATAGTCGTTCTCTGTCCATCCGTCCGTCCGTTTCTACCGTAATTGCGAGAGATAGGAGATAGTTACCGCCGTGCTGGTGACAGCTAATGTTATGTTATGTTATATTATGTTATGTTATGTTATGTTATGTTATGTTATGTTTGTTATGTTATGTTATGTTATGTTTGTTATGTTGTTATGTTATGTTATGTTATGTGAAATGTTATGTTATGTGAATAGTTATGTTATGTTATGTTATGTGAAATGTTATGTTATGTGAAATGTTATGTGAAATGTTGATGTACAATTATTGAATGAAGTTTGTCAATTTGACTGCAATTTTTTCCTCGTGCATTCAGTTCGAATTGTTCCGGCCGAAAAGATCAATAGTCGTCGTCTGTCCATGTCCATCCGTCCGTCCGTCCGTCCGTTTCTACCGTAATTGCGAGAGATAGGAGACAGTTACCGCCGTGCTGGTGACAGCTAGAGATGTAGCTGTCAAACATAGATTTCTTACGTTAATAAGTAAACTTATGACATGTGTATTTAATGGTTAATCACAAAATGTAAATGTTTATTTGGATGTATCTTTTCCTGAACAGTTTCCTGAACAATTTCTTCTCTCTGTTTTAGTTCTTCAGTTGATACCACAGTGAGTGACGAGATGGAAGATAGATGTCGGCACAGTGACGAGATGGAAGATAGCTGTCGGACATCATGACATGAAGCATTTTAATGGTAAGTTACCTCCCTTGTTGATTTTTGATAGTTTGGTTTATAATTGTTTTTTGGTGAAGAATTGTATTACAATTGAAAGATATTTATTTATCAGTGCATTGGTTACAGATCTAAAAGACATACATCTCTATTATTAGCAAGAAGTATCAAATAAAAGATCCCTTGCTGCCTGTCGTAAAAGAGTAGCCTATGTGGCGACAGCGGGTTTCCTCTGAAAAAACAGTGTCAGAATGACCATATGTTTGACGTCCAATAGCCGATGATAAGATAAAAAATCAATGTGCTCTAGTGGTGTCGTTAAATAAAACAAACTTTACTTTTTACTTTACCTTGATAGTTCGTTTTATGATTGTGTGCCTTACTGCAAACGTATATATACTCAACAAACTTAAAAAAGAAAACCAGGTCCTCGTGTTGTGTTGAGACAAAGCTTGATGAGTTTAGGTTGTTTGTAAATGGTAAACATTTCAGATGGTGAATACTGATGCGTGTAAAAATAGGTTCATTTATAAATGTTATGCCATTTCTCTTCACATTAGCTAAACTTTGGTTGTTGAGTATATTATTATTGTTGAGGAATGTTTTCTACGTTGTTTTGTTGTTGTTTTTTAGCTGACGTGTGGAATCAAGAGAGGGACGATGTCTATCATCGGGCTGATGAAGGCATGGTTACGAGAGTTAGAAGACTTCATCAACATCCTTGTGACAGAAGGAAGTTCTGTTATATTATATTATATTATATTAGGTTTAGGTTTAGGTTTAGGTTTAGGTTTAGGTTTAGGTTTAGGTTTAGGTTTAGGTTTAGGTTTAGGTTAGGTTTAGGTTAGGTTTAGGTTAGGTTATCTTAGCTTAGGTAATGTTATATAATGTTATGTTATGTTATGTGAAATGTTGATGTACAATTATTGAATGAAGTTTGTCAATTTGACAGCAAATTTTTTCCTCGTGCATTCAGTTCGAATTGTTCAGCCCGAAAAGATCAATAGTCGTTCTCTGTCCATCCGTCCGTCCGTTTCTACCGTAATTGCGAGAGATAGGAGATAGTTACCGCCGTGCTGGTGACAGCTAATGTTATGTTATGTTATGTTATGTTATGTTATTATGTTATGTTATGTTATGTTATGTTATGTTATGTTATGTTATGTTATGTTATGTTATGTTATGTTATGTTATGTTATGTTATGTTGTGAAATGTTATGTTATGTGAAATGTTATGTTATGTGAAATGTTATGTGAAATGTTGATGTACAATTATTGAATGAAGTTTGTCAATTTGACTGCAATTTTTTCCTCGTGCATTCAGTTCGAATTGTTCCGGCCGAAAAGATCAATAGTCGTCGTCTGTCCATCCATCCCTCCGTCCGTCCGTCCGTCCGTTTCTACCGTAATTGCGAGAGATAGGAGACAGTTACCGCCGTGCTGGTGACAGCTAGAGATGTAGCTGTCAAACATAGATTTCTTACGTTAATAAGTAAACTTATGACATGTGTATTTAATGGTTAATCACAAAATGTAAATGTTTATTTGGATGTATCTTTTCCTGAACAGTTTCCTGAACAATTTCTTCTCTCTGTTTTAGTTCTTCAGTTGATACCACAGTGACGAGATGGAAGATAGATGTCGGCACAGTGACGAGATGGAAGATAGCTGTCGGACATCATGACATGAAGCATTTTAATGGTAAGTTACCTCCCTTGTTGATTTTTGATAGTTTGGTTTATAATTGTTTTTGGTGAAGAATTGTATTACAATTGAAAGATATTTATTTATCAGTGCATTGGTTACAGATCTAAAAGACATACATCTCTATTATTAGCAAGAAGTATCAAATAAAAGATCCCTTGCTGCCTGTCGTAAAAGAGTAGCCTATGTGGCGACAGCGGGTTTCCTCTGAAAAAACAGTGTCAGAATGACCATATGTTTGACGTCCAATAGCCGATGATAAGATAAAAAATCAATGTGCTCTAGTGGTGTCGTTAAATAAAACAAACTTTACTTTTTACTTTACCTTGATAGTTCGTTTTATGATTGTGTGCCTTACTGCAAACGTATATATACTCAACAAACTTAAAAAAGAAAACCAGGTCCTCGTGTTGTGTTGAGACAAAGCTTGATGAGTTTAGGTTGTTTGTAAATGGTAAACATTTCAGATGGTGAATACTGATGCGTGTAAAAATAGGTTCATTTATAAATGTTATGCCATTTCTCTTCACATTAGCTAAACTTTGGTTGTTGAGTATATTATTATTGTTGAGGAATGTTTTCTACGTTGTTTTGTTGTTGTTTTTTAGCTGACGTGTGGAATCAAGAGAGGGACGATGTCTATCATCGGGCTGATGAAGGCATGGTTACGAGAGTTAGAAGACTTCATCAACATCCTTGTGACAGAAGGAAGTTCTGTTATATTATATTATATTATATTAGGTTAGGTTTAGGTTTAGGTTTAGGTTTAGGTTTAGGTTTAGGTTTAGGTTTAGGTTTAGGTTTAGGTTAGGTTTAGGTTAGGTGATCTTAGCTTAGGTAATGTTATATAATGTTATGTTATGTTATGTGAAATGTTGATGTACAATTATTGAATGAAGTTTGTCAATTTGACAGCAAATTTTTTCCTCGTGCATTCAGTTCGAATTGTTCAGCCCGAAAAGATCAATAGTTGTTGTCTGTCCATCCGTCCGTCCGTTTCTACCGTAATTGCGAGAGATAGGAGATAGTTACCGCCGTGCTGGTGACAGCTAATGTTATGTTATGTTATGTTATGTTATGTTATGTTATGTTATGTTATGTTATGTATGTTATGTTATGTTATGTTATGTTATGTTATGTTATGTTATGTTATGTTATGTTATGTTATGTTATGTTATGTTATGTTATGTGAAATGTTATGTTATGTGAAATGTTATGTGAAATGTTGATGTACAATTATTGAATGAAGTTTGTGCAATTTTTTCCTCGTGCATTCAGTTCGAATTGTTCCGGCCGAAAAGATCAATAGTCGTCGTCTGTCCATGTCCATCCGTCCGTCCGTCCGTCCGTTTCTACCGTAATTGCGAGAGATAGGAGACAGTTACCGCCGTGCTGGTGACAGCTAGAGATGTAGCTGTCAAACATAGATTTCTTACGTTAATAAGTAAACTTATGACATGTGTATTTAATGGTTAATCACAAAATGTAAATGTTTATTTGGATGTATCTTTTCCTGAACAGTTTCCTGAACAATTTCTTCTCTCTGTTTTAGTTCTTCAGTTGATACCACAGTGACGA
>NC_054710.1:33640975-33665976 GCF_016097555.1 Gigantopelta aegis | reverse complement strand
CAGTTTCCTGAACAATTTCTACTCTCTGTTTTAGTTCTTCAGTTGATACCACAGTGACGAGATGGAAGATAGATGTCGGCACAGTGACGAGATGGAAGATAGCTGTCGGACATCATGACATGAAGCATTTTAATGGTAAGTTACCTCCCTTGTTGATTTTTGATAGTTTGGTTTATAATTGTTTTTGGTGAAGAATTGTATTACAATTGAAAGATATTTATTTATTAGTGCATTGGTTACAGATCTAAAAGACATACATCTCTATTATTAGCAAGAAGTATCAAATAAAAGATCCCTTGCTGCCTGTCGTAAAAGCGTAGCCTATGTGGCGACAGCGGGTTTCCTCTGAAAAAACAGTGTCAGAATAACCATATGTTTGACGTCGAATAGCCGATGATAAGATAAAAAATCAATGTGCTCTAGTGGTGTCGTTAAATAAAACAAACTTTACTTTTTACTTTACCTTGATAGTTCGTTTTATGATTGTGTGCCTTACTGCAAACGTATATATACTCAACAAACTTAAAAAAGAAAACCAGGTCCTCGTGTTGTGTTGAGACAAAGCTTGATGAGTTTAGGTTGTTTGTAAATGGAAAACATTTCAGATGGTGAATACTGATGCGTGTAAAAATAGGTTCATTTATAAATGTTATGCCATTTCTCTTCACATTAGCTAAACTTTGGTTATTGAGTATATTATTATTGTTGAGGAATGTTTTCTACGTTGTTTTGTTGTGTTTTTTTTTTTTGACGTGTGGAATCAAAAGAGGGACGATGTCTATCATCGGGCTGATGAAGGCATGGTTACGAGAGTTAGAAGACTTCATCAACATCCTTGTGACAGAAGGAAGTTCTGTTATATTATATTATATTAGGTTAGGTTTAGGTTTAGGTTTAGGTTTAGGTTTAGGTTTAGGTTAGGTTATCTTAGCTTAGGTAATGTTAATCACAAAATGTAAATGTTTATTTGGATGTATCTTTTCCTGAACAGTTTCCTGAACAATTTCTTCTCTCTGTTTTAGTTCTTCAGTTGATACCAAAGTGACGAGATGGAAGATAGCTGTCGGCACAGTGACGAGATGGAAGATAGCTGTCGGACATCATGACATGAAGCATTTTAATGGTAAGTTACCTCCCTTGTTGATTTTTGATAGTTTGGTTTATAATTGTTTTTGGTGAAGAATTGTATTACAATTGAAAGATATTTATTTATCAGTGCATTGGTTACAGATCTAAAAGACATACATCTCTATTATTAGCAAGATGTATCAAATAAAAGATCCCTTGCTGCCTGTCGTAAAAGAGTAGCCTATGTGGCGACAGCGGGTTTCCTCTGAAAAAACAGTGTCAGATTGACCATATGTTTGACGTCCAATAGCCGATGATAAGATAAAAAATCAATGTGCTCTAGTGGTGTCGTTAAATAAAACAAACTTTACTTTTTACTTTACCTTGATAGTTCGTTTTATGATTGTGTGCCTTACTGCAAACGTATATATACTCAACAAACTTAAAAAAGAAAACTAGGTCCTCGTGTTGTGTTGAGACAAAGCTTGATGAGTTTAGGTTGTTTGTAAATGGTAAACATTTCAGATGGTGAATACCGATGCGTGTAAAAAAAGGTTCATTTATAAATGTTATGCCATTTCTCTTCACATTAGCTAAACTTTGGTTGTTGAATATATTATTATTGTTGAGGAATGTTTTACACGTTGTTTTGTTCTTGTTTTTTAGCTGACGTGTGGAATCAAGAGAGGGACGATGTCTATCATCGGGCTGATGAAGGCATGGTTACGAGAGTCAGAAGACTTCATCAACATCCTTGTGACAGAAGGAAGTTCTGTTATATTATATTATATTATATTAGGTTAGGTTTAGGTTTAGGTTTAGGTTTAGGTTTAGGTTAGGTTTAGGTTAGGTTTAGGTTAGGTGATCTTAGCTTAGGTAATGTTATATAATGTTATGTGAAATGTTGATGTACAATTATTGAATGAAGTTTGTCAATTTGACAGCAAATTTTTTCTTCGTGCATTCAGTTCGAATTGTTCAGCCCGAAAAGATCAATAGTCGTTCTCTGTCCATCCGTCCGTCCGTTTCTACCGTAATTACGAGAGATAGGAGATAGTTACCGCCGTGCTGGTGACAGCTAATGTTATGTTACGTTATGTTATGTTATTATGTTATGTTATTATGTTATGTTATGTTATGTTATGTTATGTTATATGTTATGTTATGTTATGTTATGTTATGTTATGTTATGTTATGTTATGTTATGTTATGTTATGTTATGTGAAATGTTATGTTATGTGAAATGTTATGTGAAATGTTGATGTACAATTATTGAATGAAGTTTGTGAATTTGACTCCAATTTTTTCCTCGTGCATTCAGTTCGAATTGTTCCGGCCGAAAAGATCAATAGTCGTCATCTGTCCATCCATCCCTCCGTCCGTCCGTCCGTCCGTTTCTACCGTAATTGCGAGAGATAGGAGACAGTTACCGCCGTGCTGGTGACAGCTAGAGATGTAGCTGTCAAACATAGATTTCTTACGTTAATAAGTAAACTTATGACATGTGTATTTAATGGTTAATCACAAAATGTAAATGTTTATTTGGATGTATCTTTTCCTGAACAGTTTCCTGAACAATTTCTTCTCTCTGTTTTAGTTCTTCAGTTGATACCACAGTGACGAGATGGAAGATAGATGTCGGCACAGTGACGAGATGGAAGATAGCTGTCGGACATCATGACATGAAGCATTTTAATGGTAAGTTACCTCCCTTGTTGATTTTTGATAGTTTGGTTTATAATTGTTTTTGGTGAAGAATTGTATTACAATTGAAAGATATTTATTTATCAGTGCATTGGTTACAGATCTAAAAGACATACATCTCTATTATTAGCAAGAAGTATCAAATAAAAGATCCCTTGCTGCCTGTCGTAAAAGCGTAGCCTATGTGGCGACAGCGGGTTTCCTCTGAAAAAACAGTGTCAGAATGACCATATGTTTGACGTCGAATAGCCGATGATAAGATAAAAAATCAATGTGCTCTAGTGGTGTCGTTAAATAAAACAAACTTTACTTTTTACTTTACCTTGATAGTTCGTTTTATGATTGTGTGCCTTACTGCAAACGTATATATACTCAACAAACTTAAAAAAGAAAACCAGGTCCTCGTGTTGTGTTGAGACAAAGCTTGATGAGTTTAGGTTGTTTGTAAATGGTAAACATTTCAGATGGTGAATACCGATGCGTGTAAAAAAAGGTTCATTTATAAATGTTATGCCATTTCTCTTCACATTAGCTAAACTTTGGTTGTTGAGTATATTATTATTGTTGAGGAATGTTTTCTACGTTGTTTTGTTGTTGTTTTTTAGCTGACGTGTGGAATCAAGAGAGGGACGATGTCTATCATCGGGCTGATGAAGGCATGGTTACGAGAGTTAGAAGACTTCATCAACATCCTTGTGACAGAAGGAAGTTCTGTTATATTATATTATATTATATTAGGTTAGGTTTAGGTTTAGGTTTAGGTTTAGGTTTAGGTTTAGGTTTAGGTTAGGTTTAGGTTAGGTTTAGGTTAGGTGATCTTAGCTTAGGTAATGTTATATAATGTTATGTGAAATGTTGATGTACAATTATTGAATGAAGTTTGTCAATTTGACAGCAAATTTTTTCTTCGTGCATTCAGTTCGAATTGTTCAGCCCGAAAAGATCAATAGTCGTTCTCTGTCCATCCGTCCGTCCGTTTCTACCGTAATTACGAGAGATAGGAGATAGTTACCGCCGTGCTGGTGACAGCTAATGTTATGTTACGTTATGTTATTATGTTATGTTATTATGTTATGTTATTATGTTATGTTATGTTATGTTATGTTATTATGTTATGTTATGTTATGTTATGTTATGTTATGTTATGTTATGTTATGTTATGTGAAATGTTATGTTATGTGAAATGTTATGTGAAATGTTGATGTACAATTATTGAATGAAGTTTGTCAATTTGACAGCAAATTTTTTCCTCGTGCATTCAGTTCGAATTGTTCAGCCCGAAAAGATCAATAGTCGTTCTCTGTCCATCCGTCCGTCCGTTTCTACCGTAATTGCGAGAGATAGGAGATAGTTACCGCCGTGCTGGTGACAGCTAATGTTATGTTATGTTATGTTATTATGTTATGTTATTATGTTATGTTATTATGTTATGTTATGTTATGTTATGTTATGTTATGTTATGTTATGTTATGTTATGTTATGTTATGTGAAATGTTATGTTATGTGAAATGTTATGTGAAATGTTGATGTACAATTATTGAATGAAGTTTGTGAATTTGACTGCAATTTTTTCCTCGTGCATTCAGTTCGAATTGTTCCGGCCGAAAAGATCAATAGTCGTCGTCTGTCCATCCATCCCTCCGTCCGTCCGTCCGTCCGTTTCTACCGTAATTGCGAGAGATAGGAGACAGTTACCGCCGTGCTGGTGACAGCTAGAGATGTAGCTGTCAAACATAGATTTCTTACGTTAATAAGTAAACTTATGACATGTGTATTTAATGGTTAATCACAAAATGTAAATGTTTATTTGGATGTATCTTTTCCTGAACAGTTTCCTGAACAATTTCTTCTCTCTGTTTTAGTTCTTCAGTTGATACCACAGTGACGAGATGGAAGATAGATGTCGGCACAGTGACGAGATGGAAGATAGCTGTCGGACATCATGACATGAAGCATTTTAATGGTAAGTTACCTCCCTTGTTGATTTTTGATAGTTTGGTTTATAATTGTTTTTGGTGAAGAATTGTATTACAATTGAAAGATATTTATTTATCAGTGCATTGGTTACAGATCTAAAAGACATACATCTCTATTATTAGCAAGAAGTATCAAATAAAAGATCCCTTGCTGCCTGTCGTAAAAGCGTAGCCTATGTGGCGACAGCGGGTTTCCTCTGAAAAAACAGTGTCAGAATGACCATATGTTTGACGTCGAATAGCCGATGATAAGATAAAAAATCAATGTGCTCTAGTGGTGTCGTTAAATAAAACAAACTTTACTTTTTACTTTACCTTGATAGTTCGTTTTATGATTGTGTGCCTTACTGCAAACGTATATATACTCAACAAACTTAAAAAAGAAAACCAGGTCCTCGTGTTGTGTTGAGACAAAGCTTGATGAGTTTAGGTTGTTTGTAAATGGTAAACATTTCAGATGGTGAATACCGATGCGTGTAAAAATAGGTTCATTTATAAATGTTATGCCATTTCTCTTCACATTAGCTAAACTTTGGTTGTTGAGTATATTATTATTGTTGAGGAATGTTTTCTACGTTGTTTTGTTGTTGTTTTTTAGCTGACGTGTGGAATCAAGAGAGGGACGATGTCTATCATCGGGCTGATGAAGGCATGGTTACGAGAGTCAGAAGACTTCATCAACATCCTTGTGACAGAAGGAAGTTCTGTTATATTATATTATATTATATTAGGTTAGGTTTAGGTTTAGGTTTAGGTTTAGGTTTAGGTTTAGGTTTAGGTTTAGGTTAGGTTTAGGTTAGGTTTAGGTTAGGTGATCTTAGCTTAGGTAATGTTATATAATGTTATGTTATGTTATGTGAAATGTTGATGTACAATTATTGAATGAAGTTTGTCAATTTGACAGCAAATTTTTTCTTCGTGCATTCAGTTCGAATTGTTCAGCCCGAAAAGATCAATAGTCGTTCTCTGTCCATCCGTTCGTCCGTTTCTACCGTAATTGCGAGAGATAGGAGATAGTTACCGCCGTGCTGGTGACAGCTAATGTTATGTTATGTTATGTTATTATGTTATGTTATTATGTTATGTTATTATGTTATGTTATGTTATGTTATGTTATGTTATGTTATGTTATGTTATGTTATGTTATGTTATGTTATGTGAAATGTTATGTTATGTGAAATGTTATGTGAAATGTTGATGTACAATTATTGAATGAAGTTTGTCAATTTGACAGCAAATTTTTTCCTCGTGCATTCAGTTCGAATTGTTCAGCCCGAAAAGATCAATAGTCGTTCTCTGTCCATCCGTCCGTCCGTTTCTACCGTAATTGCGAGAGATAGGAGATAGTTACCGCCGTGCTGGTGACAGCTAATGTTATGTTATGTTATGTTATGTTATTATGTTATGTTATTATGTTATGTTATGTTATGTTATGTTATGTTATGTTTATTTATGTTATGTTATGTTATGTGAAATGTTATGTTATGTGAAATGTTATGTGAAATGTTGATGTACAATTATTGAATGAAGTTTGTCAATTTGACAGCAAATTTTTTCCTCGTGCATTCAGTTCGAATTGTTCCGGCCGAAAAGATCAATAGTCGTCGTCTGTCCATCCATCCCTCCGTCCGTCCGTCCGTCCGTTTCTACCGTAATTGCGAGAGATAGGAGACAGTTACCGCCGTGCTGGTGACAGCTAGAGATGTAGCTGTCAAACATAGATTTCTTACGTTAATAAGTAAACTTATGACATGTGTATTTAATGGTTAATCACAAAATGTAAATGTTTATTTGGATGTATCTTTTCCTGAACAGTTTCCTGAACAATTTCTTCTCTCTGTTTTAGTTCTTCAGTTGATACCACAGTGACGAGATGGAAGATAGATGTCGGCACAGTGACGAGATGGAAGATAGCTGTCGGACATCATGACATGAAGCATTTTAATGGTAAGTTACCTCCCTTGTTGATTTTTGATAGTTTGGTTTATAATTGTTTTTGGTGAAGAATTGTATTACAATTGAAAGATATTTATTTATCAGTGCATTGGTTACAGATCTAAAAGACATACATCTCTATTATTAGCAAGAAGTATCAAATAAAAGATCCCTTGCTGCCTGTCGTAAAAGCGTAGCCTATGTGGCGACAGCGGGTTTCCTCTGAAAAAACAGTGTCAGAATGACCATATGTTTGACGTCGAATAGCCGATGATAAGATAAAAAATCAATGTGCTCTAGTGGTGTCGTTAAATAAAACAAACTTTACTTTTTACTTTACCTTGATAGTTCGTTTTATGATTGTGTGCCTTACTGCAAACGTATATATACTCAACAAACTTAAAAAAGAAAACCAGGTCCTCGTGTTGTGTTGAGACAAAGCTTGATGAGTTTAGGTTGTTTGTAAATGGAAAACATTTCAGATGGTGAATACTGATGCGTGTAAAAATAGGTTCATTTATAAATGTTATGCCATTTCTCTTCACATTAGCTAAACTTTGGTTATTGAGTATATTATTATTGTTGAGGAATGTTTTCTACGTTGTTTTGTTTGTTTTTTTTTAGCTGACGTGTGGAATCAAAAGAGGGACGATGTCTATCATCGGGCTGATGAAGGCATGGTTACGAGAGTTAGAAGACTTCATCAACATCCTTGTGACAGAAGGAAGTTCTGTTATATTATATTATATTAGGTTAGGTTTAGGTTTAGGTTTAGGTTTAGGTTTAGGTTTAGGTTTAGGTTAGGTTATCTTAGCTTAGGTAATGTTAATCACAAAATGTAAATGTTTATTTGGATGTATCTTTTCCTGAACAGTTTCCTGAACAATTTCTTCTCTCTGTTTTAGTTCTTCAGTTGATACCACAGTGACGAGATGGAAGATAGCTGTCGGCACAGTGACGAGATGGAAGATAGCTGTCGGACATCATGACATGAAGCATTTTAATGGTAAGTTACCTCCCTTGTTGATTTTTGATAGTTTGGTTTATAATTGTTTTTGGTGAAGAATTGTATTACAATTGAAAGATATTTATTTATCAGTGCATTGGTTACAGATCTAAAAGACATACATCTCTATTATTAGCAAGATGTATCAAATAAAAGATCCCTTGCTGCCTGTCGTAAAAGTGTAGCCTATGTGGCGACAGCGGGTTTCCTCTGAAAAAACAGTGTCAGAATGACCATATGTTTGACGTCCAATAGCCGATGATAAGATAAAAAATCAATGTGCTCTAGTGGTGTCGTTAAATAAAACAAACTTTACTTTTTACTTTACCTTGATAGTTCGTTTTATGATTGTGTGCCTTACTGCAAACGTATATATACTCAACAAACTTAAAAAAGAAAACCAGGTCCTCGTGTTGTGTTGAGACAAAGCTTGATGAGTTTAGGTTGTTTGTAAATGGTAAACATTTCAGATGGTGAATACCGATGCGTGTAAAAATAGGTTCATTTATAAATGTTATGCCATTTCTCTTCACATTAGCTAAACTTTGGTTGTTGAGTATATTATTATTGTTGAGGAATGTTTTCTACGTTGTTTTGTTGTTGTTTTTTAGCTGACGTGTGGAATCAAGAGAGGGACGATGTCTATCATCGGGCTGATGAAGGCATGGTTACGAGAGTCAGAAGACTTCATCAACATCCTTGTGACAGAAGGAAGTTCTGTTATATTATATTATATTATATTAGGTTAGGTTTAGGTTTAGGTTTAGGTTTAGGTTTAGGTTTAGGTTTAGGTTAGGTTTAGGTTAGGTTTAGGTTAGGTGATCTTAGCTTAGGTAATGTTATATAATGTTATGTTATGTTATGTGAAATGTTGATGTACAATTATTGAATGAAGTTTGTCAATTTGACAGCAAATTTTTTCCTCGTGCATTCAGTTCGAATTGTTCAGCCCGAAAAGATCAATAGTCGTTCTCTGTCCATCCGTCCGTCCGTTTCTACCGTAATTGCGAGAGATAGGAGATAGTTACCGCCGTGCTGGTGACAGCTAATGTTATGTTATGTTATGTTATTATGTTATGTTATTATGTTATGTTATTATGTTATGTTATGTTATGTTATGTTATGTTATGTTATGTTATGTTATGTTATGTTATGTTATGTTATGTTATGTTATGTTATGTTATGTTATGTTATGTTATGTTATGTTATGTGAAATGTTATGTTATGTTATGTGAAATGTTATGTGAAATGTTGATGTACAATTATTGAATGAAGTTTGTGAATTTGACTGCAATTTTTTCCTCGTGCATTCAGTTCGAATTGTTCCGGCCGAAAAGATCAATAGTCGTCGTCTGTCCATCCATCCCTCCGTCCATCCGTCCGTCCGTTTCTACCGTAATTGCGAGAGATAGGAGACAGTTACCGCCGTGCTGGTGACAGCTAGAGATGTAGCTGTCAAACATAGATTTCTTACGTTAATAAGTAAACTTATGACATGTGTATTTAATGGTTAATCACAAAATGTAAATGTTTATTTGGATGTATCTTTTCCTGAACAGTTTCCTGAACAATTTCTTCTCTCTGTTTTAGTTCTTCAGTTGATACCACAGTGACGAGATGGAAGATAGATGTCGGCACAGTGACGAGATGGAAGATAGCTGTCGGACATCATGACATGAAGCATTTTAATGGTAAGTTACCTCCCTTGTTGATTTTTGATAGTTTGGTTTATAATTGTTTTTGGTGAAGAATTGTATTACAATTGAAAGATATTTATTTATCAGTGCATTGGTTACAGATCTAAAAGACATACATCTCTATTATTAGCAAGAAGTATCAAATAAAAGATCCCTTGCTGCCTGTCGTAAAAGCGTAGCCTATGTGGCGACAGCGGGTTTCCTCTGAAAAAACAGTGTCAGAATGACCATATGTTTGACGTCGAATAGCCGATGATAAGATAAAAAATCAATGTGCTCTAGTGGTGTCGTTAAATAAAACAAACTTTACTTTTTACTTTACCTTGATAGTTCGTTTTATGATTGTGTGCCTTACTGCAAACGTATATATACTCAACAAACTTAAAAAAGAAAACCAGGTCCTCGTGTTGTGTTGAGACAAAGCTTGATGAGTTTAGGTTGTTTGTAAATGGAAAACATTTCAGATGGTGAATACTGATGCGTGTAAAAATAGGTTCATTTATAAATGTTATGCCATTTCTCTTCACATTAGCTAAACTTTGGTTATTGAGTATATTATTATTGTTGAGGAATGTTTTCTACGTTGTTTTGTTGTTTTTTTTTAGCTGACGTGTGGAATCAAGAGAGGGACGATGTCTATCATCGGGCTGATGAAGGCATGGTTACGAGAGTTAGAAGACTTCATCAACATCCTTGTGACAGAAGGAAGTTCTGTTATATTATATTATATTAGGTTAGGTTTAGGTTTAGGTTTAGGTTTAGGTTTAGGTTTAGGTTTAGGTTTAGGTTAGGTTATCTTAGCTTAGGTAATGTTAATCACAAAATGTAAATGTTTATTTGGATGTATCTTTTCCTGAACAGTTTCCTGAACAATTTCTTCTCTCTGTTTTAGTTCTTCAGTTGATACCACAGTGACGAGATGGAAGATAGCTGTCGGCACAGTGACGAGATGGAAGATAGCTGTCGGACATCATGACATGAAGCATTTTAATGGTAAGTTACCTCCCTTGTTGATTTTTGATAGTTTGGTTTATAATTGTTTTTGGTGAAGAATTGAATTACAATTGAAAGATATTTATTTATCAGTGCATTGGTTACAGATCTAAAAGACATACATCTCTATTATTAGCAAGATGTATCAAATAAAAGATCCCTTGCTGCCTGTCGTAAAAGTGTAGCCTATGTGGCGACAGCGGGTTTCCTCTGAAAAAACAGTGTCAGAATGACCATATGTTTGACGTCCAATAGCCGATGATAAGACAAAAAATCATGTGCTCTAGTGGTGTCGTTAAATAAAACAAACTTTACTTTTTACTTTACCTTGATAGTTCGTTTTATGATTGTGTGCCTTACTGCAAACGTATATATACTCAACAAACTTAAAAAAGAAAACCAGGTCCTCGTGTTGTGTTGAGACAAAGCTTGATGAGTTTAGGTTGTTTGTAAATGGTAAACATTTCAGATGGTGAATACCGATGCGTGTAAAAATAGGTTCATTTAAAATGTTTATGCCATTTTCTCTTCACATTAGCTAAACTTTGGTTGTTGAGTATATTATTATTGTTGAGGAATGTTTTCTACGTTGTTTTGTTGTTGTTTTTTAGCTGACGTGTGGAATCAAGAGAGGGTCGATGTCTATCATCGGGCTGATGAAGGCATGGTTACGAGAGCCAGAAGACTTCATCAACATCCTTGTGCAGAAGGAAGTTCTGTTAATTATAACTATATTATAATTAGGTTAGGTTAGTTTAGGTTTAGGTTAGGTTTAGGTTAGGTTTAGGTAGGTTAGGTTAGTGTGAATCTTAGCTTATGTAAGTTATGTTTGTTATTGAAATAACAAAAAATATTTGTTGTTTGTTGCTTTGACCAGCAAATTTTTTCCCTAAATAATTTCAGTTTTATTTGGCGTAAGAAAAAATATAAGTGTTTTGGAAATACCAATAAAAAATACTATTTTCGGCTTAGAAATAAATAACTTATAGTAAATTCCATAGCATGAAAATAAGGCGTTCGCTGTGGGACGCACTAAAGGCTCGTTGTAATGAACTAGTAAAATTAATGCTATCATTTAAATTTTACTTTAAAAGAAGAAAATATGTACGGTATATTTACAAAAATAAATAAAATAAAATAAAATAAAATAAAAATTGCCGGAAGAAGAACGAATCTCTGGATTTAAAACCTCTGCATCAATTTAAGAATATATGATTCCGCTATATAAAGTTGCCGTGTATGCATTTCTGTTAAAAGTAATAGTCGCTAGATGCGGGACGTAGCCAAGTGCTAAACCGATCACTTGATGCGCGGTCGGTCTAGGATCGATCCCTGCCGGTGCGCTCATTGGACTATTTCTCGTTGTAGCCAGTGCACCATGGCTGGTATATCAAATGTCGTGGTATGTGCTGTCCTATCAGTTGGATTATGCACATAAAAGATACCGTCCTGGTCATGATAAGGTGTATCGGGTTTTCCTTCTAATTTCTTGGTTAATAACTGTATGAAACGATAAGGTTACACTTGGCCGCTTATAATAATACATTTTTTATATAGTTACAACGCAAATCTTTGTATTGTGGACACTCTATTATAAAGTGATCTTCATCTTCTATAACATTAGCATTACACAGAGCACATATTTTTTCTCATCGTTCGATGTTTCAATACCTGTCAGATTCTAAATTTAATTTATGAGCGCATATTCTAATCTTACATAGTTCTGTTATATAACGCTTTTCTATTGGCAATATTAAATATGTGTCTAATCTAAATTAATTTAATAAATGTTGATATAAAAACCCTTCATGGGTTATCATTGTCTTGCTGTAACATACTTGCTTAAAAGTATCTAATATCCTTTCTTTGATTATAATGCACTCGCACACACATACACCACAGAAAGACAGAGACAGATAGAGACAGAAAGAGACAGAGACAGAAAGAGACGGAGACAGATAGAGAATCCTTTCAGTATTTACGTAAAGCTCTAAAAGGGTATCATGGGGGCGGTCAATAAATCTGGTTTCCATCAAATCTATAGCAGATTGGTGACCGATTCAGACTAAGGAAATACAATTAGGCCTATAGACATCCTAGTTAGGTCTGCACATGTTTTTATTTGGGGGTTTCCGCTTGTATTGTTTCTTCATTCTGCATCAGCCTGAGTCAGTTTGCGTTAGTTGCCGACTTGTTACAGATTAAAGGGGCGGGACGTAGCCCAGGTGTAAAGCATTCGCTTGAAGCGCGATCGGTTTGGGATCGATCCCCGTTGGTGGGCCCATAGGGCTATTTCTCGTTCCAGCTAGTGCACGACGACAGGTATATCAAATGCCGTGGTATGTGCTATCGTGTTTGTGGGATAGTGCATATAAAAGATACCTTGTTACTAATGGAAAAATGTAGCGGGTTTCCTCTCTGTGACTGTGTCAAAATGACCATATGTTTGATATCCAATAGCAGATGATTAACAAATCAATGTGCCCTAATGGTGTCGTTAAACAAAACACTTTTTGTTTTGTTATAGATTGTATGGTAGTAGTAGTAGTGGTAGTAGTGGTAGTGGTAGTGGTAGTGGTAGTAGTAGTGGTAGTGGTAGTGGTAGTGGTAGTGGTAGTGGTAGTGGTAGTGGTAGTGGTAGTAGTAGTAGTAGTAGTAGTAGTAGTAGTAATAGTTTTATTTACTTTAAGCATACAATTATATACAATATTATAAAACATATATAAACAATTATCAGCATAAACATAAACAAGTGGATGTGTATTTGGAGGATAAACAGTTATACATGTTGCGATCGTAAATATAATGCACATTTTAAATATTTTCAAGGTTGCAAAGTTGTTTTCTATTCTGAATAGACAGTAATTGTATTAATTTGAAAACAGATTTTTTTAACCAGTAGTATTTACATACAATATACGAATATGAAAATGCCATGGACATATTAAAATAAAATGAAATTCATCTTCAATGTTAGCCCGATTACACATACAACATTTTCTCTGTGATCGTTCAGTTCCACAATATACCTTCCTTGTTCAATGAAAAAAGAAAGAAATGTTTTATTTAACGACACGCTCAACACATTTTATTTACGGTTATATGGCGTCAGTCATATGGTTAACGACCACACAGATTTTGAGAGGAAACCCGCTGTCGCCACTACATGGGCTACTCTTCCGATTAGCAGCAAGGGATCTTTAATTTGCGCTTCCCACAGACAGGATAGCACAAACCTTGGCCTTTGTTGAACCAGTTATGGATCACTGGTCGGTGCAAGTGGTTTACACCTACCCATTGAGCCTTGCGGAGCACTCACTCAGGGTTTGGAGTCGGTATCTGGATTAAAAATCCCATGCCTCGACTGGGATCCGAACCCAGTACCTACCAGCCTGTATACCGATGGCCTGCCACGACGCCACCGAGGCTGGTCTCCTTGTTTCAATGAGTAATTGGTGCGATGAAACACGAAATTTTGTGATAAGAGATGAATAACAAATAGGTAATGATATCCTCAGATATTATTGTAAGCAAAACGATCCAGGCTTTACAAAACAGTATGGGACGGGTTGGGGGGGGGGAGGGGGGAGGGGGAGGAGGAAGCAGTATTTGTCACGAGATGTGTATCGTTTTGCAAACAATATCTTTATTCATAAAGCTTATAAAATGCAGTCATTCATGGTATTTGTTCATTTATAGATGGCCTTGTATCTAGCATGATTTAAAAAAAAACCCTCACGAAAACAACAGAAAATTCCAATAATGTTCCGAGTTATGTAACATTTTGAAAACAACATCTTTATTCATAAAGCTTACAAAATGCAGTCAGTCATGGTCGTTTTGTTTATTAATAGACGGCCTTCTATCTAGTATTTATTACAAAAAAACACCAAACAATACGAAAACGAAAACGAAAACAACAGAAAATCCAATAACGTTCGTCAAATTAAGTCACAGTGGGTTGTTGTCATTTCATTTCTTCAACTTAGTTTTGTGCTTATATCCAATTAAAGTTCAAGCACGCTGTCCTGGGCATACACCTCAGCTGTCTGGGCTGTCTGTCAAGGACAGTGGGTTAGTTTTTAGTTGTTAATTGTTAGTGAGAGAGAAGAGGGTGTAGTTAAAACTCGCTCTAGGTGGGAGCCGGCACCAGGCTGCGAACCTTGTACCTACCAGCCTGTAGTCCGATGGCTTAACCACGACGCCACCGAGGCCGGTCGGTTGTTGTCAAGTCTTACGCAACATTACAAGCAGTAGGTGGGAGGTCACGGTCGAACCCCCTCCCCTACTCCATTAAATTTTATTCTTGGTTTTTGCTACATATATTTCGGGGTAGTCCGATCACTCTGCCGCTCGAGAGCTAGACGGACATTTGTACGGTTATGGCAGATCATAACCGTCCAAGCGTTCGCCTAGCTCTCGAGCGACAGAAAAAAGAAAGAAAGAAATATTTTATTTAACGACGCACTCAACACATTTTATTTACGGTTATATGGCGTCAGACATATGGTTAAGGACCACACAGATTTTGAGAGGAAACCCGCTGTCGCCACTACATGGGTTACTCTTCCGATTAGCAGCAAGGGATCTTTTATTTGCAAATTTCTTTGAACAAAACTATCTTGTCTAGTTTCCTTCAGATGATTACACTCCACCAAACTGACAGTGCATGCACTGAGGTGGAAAGAAAGAAAGAAAGAAATGTTTTATTTAACGACGCACTCAAAACATTTTATTTACGGTTATATGGCGTCAGACATATGGTTAAGGACCACACAGATGTTGAGAGGAAACCCGCTGTCGCCACATAGGCTACTCTTTTACAACAGGCAGCAAGGGATCTTTTATTTGCGCTTCCCACAGGCAGGATAGCACAAACCATGGCCTTTGTTGAACCAGTTATGGATCACTGGTCGGTGCAAGTGGTTTACACCTACCCATTGAGCCTTGCGGAGCACTCACTCAGGGTTTGGAGTCGGTATCTGGATTAAAAATCCCATGCCTCGACTGGGATTCGAACCCAGTACCTACCAGCCTGTAGACCGATGGCCTACCACGACGCCACCGAGGCCGGTCTCGAGCGACAGAGAACTCGGGCTACTTCCAAGGGAGCGTGAGTCCACCTCCACCCCCCATTGCCGTTGCTTCACAAAATCTAGACCAACCCACCTCACGCATAAATTCTCGCAAACGCCTTGGGGAAGTGGCTATTAAAATGTATGTTTTTGCGATAGGATGTACGGCGATACACGCACACACACACACACACACACACACACACACACACACACACACACACACACACACACGAACGCACGAATGCATTCACGCACACTCACACACACTCACACACAACTATTTACAACTCTACCAGTTAGTTAAGTCGTAACGAAATCCAAGGCCGTAGCTAGCGGGGGAGGGGGGTGGGGGGGGGGGGGGGGGAGGGTAAGAGGGGCAGCTGTCCCCAAAAAACAAATCCGGAAAAAAATATAGAAACTTGAAGAAAATTATTTTCTTAACCGTTTAAGGAGTTTTAGACTATTAATTGCTCAGTTGCCCCCCCCCTCCCCCCCCCCAACACAAAATCCTAGCTACGGCCCTGAAATCATCGTCTGAAAATGTCAGCATAATAACATAATACCTATATATATATACTTTATTAGCCGTAAACATACAGTTCATTGGGGTTACAAATATATTAAATAACATTCATGTACAATACAGATGCCATTAAAACGGAAAAACGTTTACATTGTATGGAAAGTGGTGAATATCCAATATAAAATAATAATTATCAGTATAATAAAAAAAAGTATCTATATTTTCCACTTACATATTATCACATCTCATACTCTACGGGGTTGCTCGTAGTAAATAGTAGTTCACACAGTGTTATTAAAAAGAAATGTTTTATTTAACGACGTACTCAACACATTTTATTTACGGTTATATTGCGTCAGACATATGGTTAAGGACCACACAGATATTGAGAGGAAACCCGTTGTCGCCTCTTCATGGGCTACTCTTTTCGATTAGCAGCAAAGGATCTTTTCTATGCACCATCCCACAGACAGGATAGTACATACCACGGCCTTTGTTACACCAGAAATAGCCCAATGGGTTCACCGACGGGGATTGATCCTTGACCGACCGCAGATCAAGCGAACACTTAACCACTGGGCTACGTCCCGCTCTCCAGTGTTATTAGATGCTTCACATTAGTGGCGGAATTTAGCTCAGTCGGTTGCGTGCTCGCTTGAGGTGCTTGCGTCGCAGGATCGAACCACTCGGTGGATACATTCCAGAAAACGTTCATCTTTGTAAGCTGTATCTACAAATAATACGCACAGAATAATGAACAGTCAATTCCGACACAAGACGAATATGAATACGTGTATGTTCGATTGCCGATCATTTCATAAATGCATTACAATGTATATATATTAATTAATTAAAGGGACACGCCCTAGTTTTTAAACACTAAGGCATATTTTTCACCTAGACCCAAGTTTCAACTTGTAACAGTGGACACTAAGTTTGGATACTTTACAAACCTGTAACAAATTTGGATAGAAAAGAGTGAAACAAGAGTCTGTGACGTTGAAATACCCGTAATCGTTACTTCTCATACGCACGTGCGTTTTAAAAAATATGAAAAATGCATTCTGTGGTGTTAGAAACACATGGATGACCAGAAATACTTCGGTTGTATGAAAAAGGATAATTTAAATAATAAAATGTGAGAAATGTTTGATTTCAGTGATTATAAACTGCTCTAATAGTGAATAATATGCCTTGGTGTTTACAAATTAGGGTATGTCCCTTTAACTGTAATGTTAAAAGTGAATATAAAATTAATTTGTACAAAATAATGACAATTGTTGTCAAAGTATGTATACCATTTCGTCTCACTATTTGAGATTTGATTATAAACATAATTTAAGTTCATCTTGGATGGCAGATTGTAAATACATATTATTAATTCACGAAATTTGTTACAGTTTAACCGGCCTCGGTGGTGTCATGGTTAGGCCATCGGTCTACAGGCTGGTAGGTACTGGGTTCGGATCCCAGTCGAGGCATGGGATTTTTAATCCAGATACCAACTCCAAATCCTGAGTGAGTGTTCCGCAAGGCTCAATGGGTAGGTGTAAAACACTTGCATCGACCGGTGATCCATAACTGTTTTTAAAAAGGCCATGGCTTGTGCTATCCTGCCTGTGGGAAGCGCAAATAAAAGATCCCTTGCTGCTAATCGGAAAGAGTAGCCCATGTAGTGGCGACAGCGGGTTTCCTCTCAAAATCTGTGTGGTCCTTAACCATATGTCTGACGCCATATAACCGTAAATAAAATGTGTTGAGTGCGTCGTTAAATAAAACATTTCTTTCTTTGTTACAGTTTAGTAAAGAGTGCATTTCTGTTTCTATCAAAATGGGCAAAATTATAGAAAGACAAAAAAGCAACAACAACAACAATTAATACCAATATGGTTAATAACTAATCCGACTGATTTATTAACAAAGATACTAAATTCATTATTTCAGAAGAAATATTTTTTAAAAATACAAAACAAAACAAGGAAATAACACGAAACAAAACACTTGTCAATATTTTGTCTTTTGATCTGTTTACGATTTCCTAATAATAGGAATTATTTTTGTTAATAATACATGCAGAATTGTACATTTAAAGCAACGCTAGATACGATATAAAACTCTAAAAAGAAAGGAAAACAACCCGAATTTAATACAGGACTAATATATATATTTAACGTACCAAAATGTATATCGAACCATCTTGCGATCTCATAGGTCATCAATTACCATGGTATCTAACAAACGAATGTAACGGATGACGTCAACAGAAAGCAATAACCACCAATTCTACAGTAAAATGATCATGAAAAACAAATCAAATTTCACAAACTAACAATGCTAATTGTTCATTATCGTGTGCTTCAATGTTTATGTTTTATCTAGTATCATATTTTTATTGTTCTAAATACTTAATAAATGCTGTAAACTTACTTCTGAAAATCGATATTCTTGTCGTCTGACACTGCTACAACTACTGCGATAACTTAATTGGGATTTCCCTCTATGCTAGTTTGTTTTCCGATAGTGGGTCATTTGTATAATCCTCTTATAGTTTTGTTGAATTAAAAAAAACTATTGTTGTGTTTGGTTTTATTTATATATTCCTTATAACACATAACTTGTATCAGTCCCAGAGGACAGGGACTGGCGGCCAACATAACTCAGGAAATTGTTTTGATAATTATATTTTTTCAATTTGTTCACATTTCCACAAAAGGCATACTTCACAGTTCGCCCAATACTTTCTTTCTAGTGCCTAATTTACTGCACATTTTCTGTATGCATCTGGTGTAATCTTTTGGACCGAGGGGCAGGACGTAACCCAGTGGTAGAGCGCTCGCTCGATGCGCGGTCAGTCTGGAATCGACCCCCGTCGGTGGGCCCATTGAGCTATTTCTCGTCCCAGCCAGTGCACTACGTCTGGTATATCAAAGGCCGAAGTATGTGATATCCTGTCTGTGGAATGGTGCATATAAAAGATCCCTTGCATATTTGCTGTGCTTGTTTCATCTGTTAAACATTTAACAGTGCAAATTAACAAGATAACATTTATAATGCCGGTTTAAGTTAAAACACACACACACACACACACACACACACACACACACACACACACACACACACACACACACACACAATCTGGAACTGTTGTGTAATGACCTCATATCATCAGTCGTTCCAGCCAGTGTCAAACGACTGGTATATCAAAGGCCGAAGTATGTAATACCCTGTTTGTGGAATGGTGCATATAAAAGATCCCTTGCTGCTAATCGAAAAGAGTAGCCCATGAAGTGACGACAGCGGGACTCCCCTCGATATCTGTGTGGTCCTTAACCATATGTCTGAGGTCATATAACCGTAAATAAAATGTGTTGAGTGCGTCGTTAAATAAAACATTTCCATTCCTTTTGGAACGTTTTGTTAGTTTTCAATTAAGAAGTAACATTTCAGTAAGAGCTAATTTTGCATAACACAACACCAAACGAGTAACTTCTGTGACCCCCACGGTTATTACTTTTTTATGTTGTTACATTTTCAACCTGTTTTATTAGAACGTCAGCTTCGGTTACCCACCGTCGCCTTTTCTTTTTTTTTTACATTTTTCATTTTTGGATGTTTGTGGTGATTGCTTGGTGTGTTTGTGGTTTTTTTTTTTTTTTTTTTTTTTTTTTTTTTTTTTTTGGGGGGGGGTGTTGGGGTGGGGGAGGGGTTGGTTGTTGACTTTTTAGGTTTTTTCTTTATCTTTTGGTTTTTGGTGTTTATTTATTTATGGTTTATTTATTCATTCATTTACTATTTTTGTTTGATTATTTATTTGCTTTTGGATTATTTTCTTTATTTCTGTAATACACACATATTTATTACGTCAGAACAACAAGACTATGTCTAGCTTTGGGTGAAACACACTTAATAACTCATTTCTGTTTTTGCAAACATTCTGTAGAGCACTAAACCACCCAATAAAGCCCAGATATAACACATATTAACTCCAGAAGCATTTTTACTGAAGAAGCCATACATATGACCAATCGCCTGCCGCCATCTTGAAGCAGTGCTTGAACTTCGCGTATTAATTCCAGTAACCCTATTAGGGCACTACAAAAAAAAATCCCTAGCTGTCAACAGATAAATATCTCAAACAATATTTAGATTACAACCTCAGAGTTTTCAGGTGTTGGTGTATGATCAACACATCTTAATAAATATCGTTTCGCAGCGTTCGTAAATTCCGATTTTCATTATTTCCATAATTTGACATTGCCAGACTAATCAACTTATCTCCACTTGGGTGGGTTTTCTGCTCGTTAAGACACGAAAATGTCGAGTCTGCCGCGTGGCATTTGTTCAATTAATGTATCAATAACCTAAATAAAGACGTAATATATAGTTGTCGAAGACTCTTTATTATTATCAATAAAAAAGAGTTACAAATTATGGTACGTAATTATCTACGTATCGAGCGTCATCAAGATGGTTCCAAGTAACGCGGCGGGGGTGTACTTGCACCTTCAGAAATAAAAGTATCCTTTTCGTTTAGAAGAGGTTTTTTGTACACTTGATGACGATTCTTTATTGCGGTACCACATTTGCTTGACTGAGTGGTAGGGAGGTGGGGGGGGGGGGGGGGTAGCATGGGGACATTCCCGACACATCGTTTCCCCCTCCACCTTATGTATTGGTAAGCTTTACAAACCTAACAGGACTAAAGGCGAATTCAAGGACGGGAACCAGGAGTAACAGTTCCTGTCTTCCCTAAAAGGTTAAAGGGCCCCCTTTTCTCAACAATTTGTTTATAATATTCATTCAAGTGCTCTTTTCAGGGAGTTAGTAAACTTTTCTTTCTGCCATTGCTGTCCTGTCCAAAATGGTTTACTACGGCGGTTTGTATGGGCAATCTTACTTATATCGTCTCCATCTGGACTCGGCAATTCAGTTAGATTGTGTTTGGGTGTTTCCCCGCAAACACCCCTCCTCCGATATCAAATCCTGACTATGCCAGTGTTATGATTATTGTTTGTGGGGTTTTTTTTAATTAACCCATCATCACCGGCCTCGGTGGCGCAGTGGACTACATGCTGGTAGGTACAGGGTTCGCAGCCCGGTACCGGCTCCAACCCAGAGCGAGTTCTTGAGGGCTCAATGGGTAGGTGTAAGGCCACTACACCCTCTTCTCTCTCACTAACCACTAACCAACTAACAACTAACCTACTATCCTGGACAGACAGCCCAGATAGATAGCTGAGGTGTGAGCCCAGGACAGCGTGCTTGAACCTTAATTGGATATAAGCACGGAAATAAGTTAAAATGAAATGAATGGAATTAACCGCTTTCAGTTTAGTTTCCCACAAATGGTATATGAAAACGTACCCAATCACCCTTTGGAACTGACCCTGCCATGTTTCTGATGACACGAATCGAACTGATGTTGATTGTAGCGTGTTAGTAATTTGTGAAACGGAAACAGTTGCCAGGAAGGCTTGTGTTAGAAAACACGGACTGCGTTTTGTAATTGCCCGTCAATCAACGACCGCAACTAATAATAATAATGTTTCCCGGTACTCTACAACAGATTGAAAACATCGTCTTGCTTTCAGCTAATACATTGCTAGATGAATAGGTTAATGCTCTAAATGGGGTAGGGGGGAGGCAAATCAGTGAATTGACTGCTCATTGATAATTCCCGGTCAGTTCCGTGATTGATAAATAAGTTAATGTGTTATTATACAGCAGTAAAAAGAGGACATGCCAATACGGCTGGAGTGCGCAAATATTTCCGGTGGAAACTACAATGGTTCTACACGAATTTCCTACTAGGAAATTATGGAATAAATGGTAGATTTTCATTTCTTTTAACAAATGGAGTGAAGAGAAAAAAAAGATATATTTAGACCACGTTGAGTGACGGCTGCAATAACTGTGAATATCTCGTAATGTAAGGATAAGACAACAACAACAACAACAATTACTACTACTACTACTACTACTACTACTACTACTACTACTATTACTACTACAACTACGACTACTACTACTACAATTACTACTACTACTACTACTACAACTACTACTACACTACTACTACTACTACAACTACTACTACTACTACTGCTACTACTGCTGCTACCGCTACTACTACTACTACCACTACTACTACTACTACTACTACTACTACTACTACTACTACTACTACTACTACTACTACTACTACTACTACTACTACTACTACTACTACTACTACTACTACTACTACTACTACAACTACTACTGCTACTACTG
Organism: Gigantopelta aegis; assembly: GCF_016097555.1. Taxonomy (NCBI): domain Eukaryota; kingdom Metazoa; phylum Mollusca; class Gastropoda; order Neomphalida; family Peltospiridae; genus Gigantopelta; species Gigantopelta aegis. The sequence continues at coordinate 33,643,723 of NC_054710.1, read as the reverse complement.
CTGCTACCGCTACTACTACTACTACTACAACAACAACTAATACTACTACTATTACTACCGCTACTGCTACAACTACTACTACAACTACTACTACAATTACTACTACTACTACTACTACTACTACTATTACTACTGCTACTGCTACAACTACTACTACAACTACTACTACAATTACTACTACTGCTACTACTACTATTACTACCGCTACTGCTACAACTACTGCTATAACTATACAGCAACTACTACTACAACAACTACTACTACAACAACTACTACTATTACTACTACTTAAATAAACCATTTCCTTCCTTCCTTCCAATCAAGAAATTAAGTTTTAGACAAAAGTGACATATGAGGACAAGCATCTATAATACTGTGAATTGGGTTTTTCAACGTCCAAGCCAGTGCCCCACGACTGAAATATCAAAGTCCGTGGTATGCACTGTTCTGCCTATGGGAAAATATCTATAAAAGATTGCCAGCTGCTAATGGGGGAAATGTAGCGGGTTTCCTCTGAAGACTACGTGTCATAATTATCAAATATTTGACACCCAATAGCCGATGATTAATTGATCAATGTGCTCTTTAATTATTTAAAGGGACATTCCCGAGTTTGCTGCAATTTTTAAGATGATATCGACTAACAGAGAATTTATAACGATTGTAATTACATATCAAATATATTTTGCTGCACAACATATTAGTGGCTGTAAATGTGTGTCTTAGCGTTCTAATATTTGCACTAGGTTACATTTCATTTTATTTCCCAAAAGTATTATGGGTTTTCTTTCGTACCTACGAAATTATTTGAAGACAAACTCCAGTTGGGGCTTCTTACAAATATTAAGACGACCAGAAACACATTGAATATACAGACAAGTTAATATATTTAATATGTAAATTTAATCGTAGAAATATTTTATTAGTCGGAAACATCTTACAATGCAGCAAACTCAGGAATGTCCCTTTAATGATTCTGTATTATACCATAATAGGTTTGTGGTTTTCATATAACACACAGGTTTCTACTGAATAATAGACGGGTATTGTCGCGAGGTATTCGTTTTAATGTCAGTGTGTAACAGTGTTTTCTGCCCTCTGAATGCTAATGTTGTGCATTTATTATTTCAGATCTATTACAAGAATGCGTGCTCAGAACCATTTTGGAGGCCATTAAGCAACTGCAATGAGTCCAGACGGCGTGGCGGTTAGGAAGTCAAAACAGTCGAGGAAGTTAACTAATGGAAGTCATCTCAGTTTCCAACTCGTGTCGGATGTCAATTAGAGGATAATTCAGTGCGTAATATTTCTCCAATTACGTCTGCTGGCTCGGCTCTGCGAGATATTGCGTCTTCTTCGCCGAGATATCAATAGGTGGATTTACCACCGAACCAGGAAGTTGTCGTCATTACGTAATCAGTCTTCGACAGACTCAGCATGGATGAATTGGTTGTGTCCGGCGCGTGGAATAAGACAGACTTTACGGTAATAGAGACTCAACTTGCCGATTACAACATGGATACGTCCATCCTATTGGCTGAGTTGAGGTCGGAGCTGTATCGTCACAAAGACCCCTTCATCATCGTCCTGTCCGTGCTCTACGTGTTGACCTTCATGGCCGGTATCCTTGGCAACCTGTTCGTCATCCTCGTCGTGGTCAGACAGCGGCGCATGCGGACCCTCACCAACGTCTTCTTCCTCAACCTCACCATCGGCGACGTGATGGTGGTGTCCATATGCATTCCGATAACGCTGGGAAACCATATCTACAAAGACTGGGTCTACGGCGAGATTCTGTGCAAGGCGACGCCATTCCTCCAAGGCACAGCCGTTGGGGTGAGCGTCCTCAGCATGCTGTTTATCAGCATCAATCGCTACTTTGCCATCCACATCCCCCTGAAAGCCAAGATCCTCTTCTCGAAAGGAAAAGTCATTGTGATGCTCATCTCTATCTGGCTTGCGTCCTTCGTTGTCGTGGCTCCTCTCCTGTTTGTGAACGTCACGACCAAGTACGGAGTCCCGGAGATCTTTGAGGCTAGGATCTGCGAGGAGAGATGGGAGACCATCAGAGACAAACAGATGTACAACATCTTCATCTTTGGTGCTCAGTTCGTGCTGCCGCTCCTGGTGATGGCGGCCATGTACACTCGCATCTCCCTCACCCTGTGGACAGAGGACGAGAACCTCCACGGTAGCAATACCAGACAGCAGTGGTCGCGGCAGCTGCTACGGCAGCGTCGCAAGACGGTCAGGAACCTCATCTTCCTCGTCATCCTGTTCGGCTGTTCGTGGTTTCCGTACTACGTGGTGAACATCTGGTTGGACTTCCACATGAATTCTAAAGACGCCATCGTCGTGCTGAACTACATCTACCCCCTGGTTCAGATCATAGGACTCTCCAACTCCACGATGAACCCTCTGTGTTACTGTTTCCTCAGTAAGGGTTTCAGGCGCGCCTTCGGGAACATGTGCTGTACCAAGAAGAAGAGGACGAAGCATGGAATGATCATCACTGTTCGCTTCAAGTATCCTAGGAGTGGTGACGACAGTGGCTTTGACAGTATAGAGACTGTCTTGTCGTAGTACGGAGAGTATAGGAATCGATGGCTGTGACTGTATTAAAGCTCAGGTTAAAGAATCCGAGGAGTGACAGGGTAATTCTGACAGCAGCATTCAAGTTGGTCGTCGAAAGAGAATCATAACCAAAGTCCGCTGTTGAAGGAACCGTAAGAACATTGTTGGTATAAG
>NC_054710.1:33497146-33640775 GCF_016097555.1 Gigantopelta aegis | reverse complement strand
TCGTCGAGCTCTTCTAATACACACCCGCCCAGTTGCGGAGGCCATATTGGCCAATAGTTTACGTAATACCTCCGCGATGGGCGACAGCGAGTCTGGCCATCTAAGAAAAAAAATACACGCTTGGTCACTGTGGACATATTACCCATCATAAGATTCGGTTCTGCGTGCTGTCTCCGGACCAGTCTGGGATTTTATGATAAATAGCTAGGGTTTTAGAGAAAGCGGGGAGAAACATATTGGAAGGCTTCCAGTGATCGCTGTCCGTCCGGACTGGTAAATATTTTATTTCTGCTCTGTGTATAACCTTGATGTGATTGATGTGACTTTAAATATTTTAATACTGTATTATACCAATATTATTTAGACGGTGTCCTACCGGTCATCTGACGCAGTAAACTGTAGGCTCTCTGTTCTATATATATAAAGCTTAACCAGTCATCCTAGAGGACCTAGGTAAACTGTAGGTTATTGTCTTTATTGTGATAGGTACCAGTATTAAGTCTGTATTACAAGGTTACTGAATGAGTAGTTAAGGGTTAATTAAAAATTAACCAGTTAGGAATAGAGTTGTAATTCCTTTATTAATTAAGTTTCCCCTGGAAAGCGTTTCTCAATTATCACACGTTACTGAATGAGTAGTAAGGGTTAATTAAAAATTAACCAGTTAGGAATAGAGTTGTAAATTCCTTTACTAATAAGTTCCCCTGGAAGCGTTTCTCAATTATCGCACGTGTGGGTGTTGTGTCACGGTGAAGTGATTACAATATTGTGTAAACTAGACACCTAGAGATTAACTAATTAAGTGATCAGTTCTGGGTTGTTATTATTTGTTGTTGTTAATTAACTACTGCGGCAGTACATTTGTCTGCGTAGTAGTAATACAGATTCCAAAGTGTATAGTGTTTTTGTTGTGTTTTCTAGTGAACTAAACGTGCTATATTATACATACTTTATATAAGATCTTATCTCTGATCATACCTAGACGGGCCACTAGGGTATAACCGCCCGTTACAGAGAGATCTAATAGATATACAGTTTGGAGAGATATTTGGATAATCGTGTGTTTCATTCAGTTACGGGTATTATAGGATCCCCGTGACAATAAGGTTGGTGAGATGACCGAACCTTGCGGGATACCATTGAAGATTTCAGTTTTATCAGAGAAGTGGCCATTTACCCGGACTGAAATAGATCTATTGTGAATAAAGTTATTAATAAAATTAAACATGTTTCCTTTTATACCTTTGGTTTCTAGTTTTTTGAGTAGGCCTTCCCGCCATACCATATCGAATGCTTTTTCTATATCTATAAATATTGCTAGTACTTTATCTGATTTGCGGAAGGCATTATTAATACTATTTTGTAATCTTACTATCTGATCTATTGTAGAGTGTTGGAAACTGAATCCACTCTGCACATTAGTGATAAGTTTATTTTCTAACAGATAATTATTGAGTGTTTTATTAATTATTGTTTCTAAGGTTTTACACATGTCTGATGTTAGTGTTATCGGTCGATAACTCCCCGGGAGAGAGTGATCTTTACCCGCTTTAGGGAGGCTAAAGCACTCTGCATGTTTCCATGCAGTGGGCATTTGAACCTCCCTCCAGATTCTGTTAAAGAGCGATAAACACACCCGTAGGGCAACATCAGGCATGTGCTTGAGTAGAGTATAGCTAATTTGGTTCCGGCCCTGTGGCGGTACTTTTTTGGCTTTTTAAGGGCTGTTTTTAGTTCGCTAAGCATTAAAGGTTTGTTAAATTCTAGGTTGTTCATTAGTATCATGATTAGTTGTAGGCGTATTATTTGTTGGTAAGGTATTATTTTTTGTCAGTTTATCTAGGAATTGTTTAGGGACATTTTTATTGCTGCTATTTATACCGAAAGTTTTACTAAGAAGATTGGCCTTTTGTTTATTAGTGGTAGCATTTTTATTTTTTTGGAGGACTGTGGTGGTCGCGCGGTGTCCTTGTATGGCTTTAACTTTACCCCACATTTCTCTAATAGATGTTCTATTATTAACCTCGCTACAGAAAGTTTGCCAGCTGGCTTGTTTAGCATTGGTTATTAACTTACTTACTTCATTTTTTGCTATCTTATATTTAGTGTGATATTCTGGTTTTCCTGTTTTTTAAAAATATTTTACGCATTCTATTGCGATAACCGCATTTAGTTTTGATTTCTTCCGTCCACCATTTGACTGGTCTATTTTTAGTACTTTGTTTAGTTTTAGGTATGTTTTTTTCGGCGATTTGAAGTATTTCATTAGTTAATATGGTTGTTGCTTCGTCTATGGTTAGTTCGTTGTCTAATTTAATATTATTACAATCTTTAGTAAAATTATCCCAGTTGGCTTTGCTGAATTTAAATTTAGGTTTAAATATTTCATTTTCTGAGTAGTTAATGTTACATTTGTAGCTAGTTAAAATAGGGAGGTGGTCGCTATTGAGAGCGTCTAACACCTCCCATTGGGTATTTGCACCTATACAGTTTGATGTTATGGTTAGATCGATGGTAGAGGAGCCCACTAGGTTATAGTGAATGAACGTAGTGCTACCATCATTGAGACATACTAGGTTATGTACGTTAATAAATTCTTCTAGTATTTCTCCCTGTGCGTCGGAGTTCTGACCTCCCCACAGCGTATTATGGCTATTGAAATCTCCTACCAATATTGGGTTATGATTTGGTTTTATAAGCTTGTTATAATCGTTTAGAGTTAGATTTTTATGCGCCGTTCCCGGTGGGCTGTTTACGTTAGTAATATCTATATGCATTTTATCATTTAAGACTGTGATCCCTAGTACTTCTAGGTTAATATTGATGTCTTTATACTTAACCTCAGTGTGAGGTATGCTATTTTGAATTAAAGTGGCTATACCTACTCTGGTGGAATTATCTCTATTCTTATAATACGTAGTGTAGCCCGGAATTTTAAATAGTTTAGCTCCCTTATGTTTATTTTTGCTGGATCCAGCTCCTAACCAGGTTTCTTGAATGCAGATTACGTCCGGTTTTGTTGTTACTGGTGCTTATAAATTGGATAAGTTCGGCACCATGACCCATAGAGTGGAGGCCCTTAGCATTCCACTGGAGTATGCTAAGGCCCTTTTTGTCTAGATTGTTGTTATTTTTCGTGGTGTGTGGAGACGTATCTCCCATATTTGGGTCCTGTAATTAGGTTAGTTTACTATTAGTTATTTAATTATTTAGTTGTTAAGTTTATTTGTGATGTTAGTGATTTCTAACACCAGTTTATCAATTATGGTTTTTAGCTCTGCTACTTGATTTCTGTCATTGGTTTTAACTACGCTAGCATAGGAGACGCTAGCTGTTGTTGGGTTTGCCCGCGCGAATGTTGGTGTTAGTTTGGGTTTATTATTATTATTCATGTTCATGATTTTCAGTGCCCTTTGGAAGTGGTGGCACCGATTATCATGGGCCATGTGCCTACTCAGACAATTGGGGCATTGTATTTGCCTATTGCATGGGGAATTTATGGAGCTCCTTGGGTGCTTCTGTCCGCAGCGGAAGCAGGTGGGGAGCTCCCTATGTTGTTTGCATTTATTGGCTCCGTGCCCCCACTGCTGACAGTGGTGGCATTTTGCTGGTTTAATTTCATAGGGGAGCAGTTGAAGTCGGCGGCCGATTACGTAAATGAATCTATTTTGGCTTGTTTCTGCAGAGATTAGGATATATCCGTTTGTCCAGGTTGTTGCCGCGTTTATGTCAAGATGAGGATTATTTTTTTGGAGCATTACTTTAGACGTTTCTTGGGGGTGTAGGGGGTGCATCTTGATGAGCCAGTGGTTGGTAGGTCTGTTCGGTAGGTCACCATTGGTTCTGGGGTTGGCTCGAGTTTGGGACGGGGTGTTGGTCTGGGTAGTTGGATTGGGGGGAGCGGTCGGGGTGGTGAGGGTTGAGGTTGGGGGTGGGGTTGGGTTGGGGCTAGGGGTTACGGTAGGGGTTGGGTTGGGAGTGAGGGTTGGGTTGGGGGTAGGTGTTGGGGCGGTAGTGAGGGTTGGGGTGGGGGTGTTGGTTACTGGGTTTGGCGAGATGGCGGGGGTATCCTTCTGTGGGGTGGTGATGGAGTTTGTCTTAATCGGTTCTGGTATGGGCTCTGGCTGGGCTCCTGTTGTCGCTTGTAGAGTAATCCTAGCCGGGGTGAGGGATGGTGGTGGGCGGGTGTTAGGAAAGGTGACCGAGAGTAGGGAGGGTATGGTGGAGGTGTTGGGTCGGGGGGGGGGGGGGGGGGTTAGGGCTTGACTGGTAACTGCATTCCTGTTTTTTGGTCTGACAACTTTCATTGCTTGTTTTTTTTGTACCGTCTTTTTTTTAAGGAATAAACTGGCTGTTGGGTTTTTGTTGGTTGCTTTATTAGCGGTACGTTTGGTTGTACTGACGTACAGAAACCTACTTTGTGCGTTGGCTTTGATCGGATTATCCTTTTTTGGCTCTTTGTTAATTTCGTTTGTTTTTCCTTCCCTAATTGAGAGAACCGGTCCATCCGTTTGTGTCATCTGGTTAGCCAGTTGGGCGGCTGTCACTGCGGCGGACGCGGTTGCCTCTTTTAGGACCGGGCTACTGCTATTATTTGTGTTTTTATCTGTTGTGGTTATTTGGCTATTTGCAGTATTTGCGAAAAGTTGTTTTCTGGGGTTTACTCAATTTATTGTGCATGTCAGCACAAGCGTCTGCAGACTGATCAAATTTGGCTTTGTTTAGTTTTTTGGTTTTTCCTGCTTTTAGGCTGGTTATTGCTACTGGGAGCAGGTCTAATTTGTCCAACTGACAACTATCAGGTTTTGTTTGCAAATACTGATATCACTAAAATCCTAGCTATTTATTATAAAATCTGAGAGACAGCGAATATCGCCTGGGGGCACAACGCGGTCCCTCACCTATCATGTGCATTTCCACAGCTCCAAGGGTCGGTATTTTTCCTTAGATGGCCAGACTTACTGTCGCCTAGTTCGCCAAAAATCACGGTCGTAAAACCACACTATCGTAGGTATTACGTAACTACTGGCCACATGGCCTCCGCAACTGGTCTGGGTGTGTATTAGGGGATACGGTCGCGCGGAAGTATTACGTAACCAAGTGCACAAAAACAATTAGCATCGCCACAGGCGAAAAGATAAGAGCATGTTCCGTCACAAACATCAATATAAAAATTCAAGATTTAAATAAAATAAAAACACAGTGTAAAGAACTGTGCAAAAATACAAATATCACAGATAGATACTGACTTTTATTCAAACTTTTAATTGTATCTCGAAGAAAACAAGGGGATTTGTGCTGTATTGGCCATTCTCAAAGAGAATGTTACACCCCTGCACCAAGGTGAGGTTACAGCACGCGCAGGGCGTCTATAGGATGACAGCCACTCCCGAGGAAATCCTTTACTGACGATTTCATCCCTCTTGCACTGTCAAAAACAGGACAGCCACTCCCAGACTAGTTTACTAATTTACTAGCTTGATCTCTATCGGGGGGTGGGAGGAGGTGGTGGTCTAGCTCAGTCTGTAGGATCGAACCCTCTCGGTGGAGCCATTCTCTGATTGGGTGATATCTCGTCCTGCGGTTGGGAAAGTGCATATAAAATATGTGTTGCCGCTAAAGGGACATTCCTGAGTTTGCTGCATTGTAAGAAACCCAAACTGGATTTTGTCTTCAAATAATGTCGCACGTACGAAAGAAAATTATTTTAGGAAATAAAGAAAATTTAACCTAGTACAAATATTAGAACGATCAGAAACAAGTTTAATATACAGCCACTAATATTTTATGCAGAAAAATATATTTGATGAGCGGTCGGTCTAGGATCGATCCCCGTCGGAGACCCCATTGGGCTATTTCTCGTTCCAGCCAATGCTCCACAACTGGTATAACGAAGGCTGTGGTATGTACTATCCTGTCTGTGGGATGGTGCATATAAAATATCCCTTGCTGCTAATCGAAAAAGAGTAGCACATGAATTGGCGACAGCGGGGTTCTTCTCTCAATATCTGTGTGGTCCTTAACCACATGTCCGACGCCATATAACCGTAATTAAAAATGTTTTGAGTGCGTCATTAAATAAAACATTTCCTTGCTGTACGAGCTATCAAAATAACAACGTATTTTAATTGTTGCCTCAGATTTACTGCAGGAAGTCTTAACGACTATAACCGGCCTCGGTGGCTTTGTGGTTAAGCCATCGGACATAAGGCTGATAGGTACAGGGTTCGCAGCCCGGTACCGGCTCCCACCCAGAGCGAGTTTTAACGACTCATTGGGTAGGTGTAAGGCCACTATAAACGCTCTTCTCTCTCACTAAGCACTAACCCATAGTCCTGGACAGACAGCCCAGGTAGCTGAGGTGTGTGTGCCCAGGACAGCGTGCTTGAACCTTAATTGGATATAGGCACGAAAATAAGTTGAAATGAAATAACGAGTATACCATGATTATTAAATTTCACTGTATGTTTAGTATGTCTCTTGTCATTTACCCAAGGAAGTTTTGTTTAATTAACGACAACACTAAAGCACATCGATGTATTAATCATCAGCTATTGGATGTCAAACATATGGTCATTTTTGAAAGTCATAGAAAGCAAACTCGCTACATATTTTTTATTAGTAGCAATGGAGTTTTTATATGTACCATCCCACAGACAGGATAACACATACCACGGCCTTTGATATACCAGTCGTAGTGCACTGGCTGGAGCGAGAAATAGTCCAATGAGCTCACCGACGGGGATCGATCCCAGACCGACCGCACATCAGACGATCGCTTATCCCAAGGACGTCAAGACTCGATGAGTACAGGTTCTTTTCCATACCCCTTGAAGTTCCCCAACAGAACACAATCTCTACTGGACGATCCGTGTGACTTTATTGTAACCAAGAGTTTTATGTGATACTAATAACATATTGTTACATGATGGAGTTAGAATTAAGAACCTACAATCAACATTGTGACGTCTGTTGTTCATTTATTTAAATACGCCACAAATATGAAAGGAAAAGTTACAAAAAACAACAAATTGACGCAAGAAGAAAAGTGTTGTGAAAATCAGTTTTAAGGACTATTTTTGTGTGTTATTATTATTATTATTATTTTTTTTTTTTTTTAAATCAGTGAAGAAATAACTAAAACTGTAGTTCGTACCATAATAAAAAAAAAAAACGTTTACTGCGTTTTGCTTGCTATATGGTTTTATGGACTAGAGTAGCCTTACAAGATGAGCTAACTCTATATTTGATTATCTGCACACAAAAATATTGATAGTTCCAAAACGCTTTTACTTATCTTTTCTCTACGTCAAACCAAACTGAAACTATTTATCCTCCCCCAAAAAACCCCAACCCAACCCCCCCCCCCCCCCTCCAAACCCACAGTTCATGGGGGCTGGGAAGGACTATAGGCCACTCTATCCCACGACTGGTATATCAAATGCCGTGGTATATGCTGTTCTGTCAATGGGAATGTGTATATAAAAGATCCTTTGATGTTAATGAAGGAAATGTAGAGGGTTTCCTCTAAATATATATATATCAGAAGCATCAAATGTTTAACAACCAGTAGCCGATGATTAAATTAAATAATTAATGTTCTCTAGTGGAGTCGTTAAACAATCGGAACTGTTTATCACTGATATCACTTTCATTGCATCTGGGGTCCTATAGGCAGTGTAGGAAGGATGTAATAGTCTTGTGTCGCATCGGTCATACATTCTTTACACATTGATTTATCTTGAAGAAGTGTTCTCCACCTCAGTGCGACCGGCCTCGGTGGCGTCGTGGTAGGCCATCGGTCTACAGGCTGGTAGGTACTGGGTTCGGATCCCAGTCGAGACATGGTTTTTTTTAATCCAGATACCGACTCCAAACCCTGAGTGAGTGCTCCGCAAGGCTCAATGGGTAGGTATAAACCACTTGCACCGACCAGTGATCCATAACTGGTTCAACAAAGGCCATGGTTTGTGCTATCCTGCCTGTGGGAAGCACAAATAAAAGATCCCTTGCTGCCTGTCGTAAAAGAGTAGCCTATGTGGCGGCAGCGGGTTTCCTCTCAACATCTGTATGGTCCTTAACCATATGTCTGACGCCATATAACCGTAAATAAAATGTGTTGAGTGCGTCGTTAAATAAAACATTTCTTTCTTTCTTTCTTTCCACTTCAGTGCATGCACTGTCAGTTTGGTGGAGTGTAATCATCTGAAGGAAACTAGACAAGATAGTTTTGTTCAAAGAAATTTGTTGGAATCCTTTTGATTTCATCCATAACTTTTGTTGCAATTTCTTCGAGATACAGTCAAACCTGTTCTAGCGGCCACCTGAATTCAGCGGTCGCCTGCCTTAAGCGGCCACTTTTTCCCCTCCCAAACGATTTATAACGTAAATGCACCTGTAATAAGCGGTCACCTGTCTAACGCGGCCAACGGCCACCCAAATCAGATCCCAAATCACTAAAACGCCTGTGTTAAGCGGCCACAGTAAATGCTTACTATTATATAAAAGGGATATTTTAACAACAGCGATAAGGTGCAGAAAATAACCGATCTTCGCACCTCAGGAATACTAGTACCCATTCAGTCCCGACATCTCTACTGTGTATCAATTAAAAAAGTATGTCTATGGAAAGTATCTAATTGCCTCTGGGCAGGCTACGCTTAACATTTATAGATTCACTTACTATGACAATACACCGCATGAATTAAATGAAAAGAGAAAACAAACTTGTTGAGAACGGTTAATTTAATACATTCCAGCTGCAATTTTTCCTGGAGGCGACTTGTCTATAGTTTATTTATAGTAAACTGTGAAGCACACATCCATTAATTAGCAGTAAAGACGCTAAAACAAGAAACAACAACATATGTTTTAAAGACTATAATGTCGCAACCTGTAATCAGCGGCCACCTGTCTTAATCGGCCATGTTTATCTACTCCCTTGTGTGACCGCTTAAGACAGGTTTGACTGTATTGACTTTTATTCTAAATTTCAGTTTTATCTATCTGTGATATTTGTATTTTTTGCACACTTCTTTACACTGTTTTTATTTGACTCTTGAATTTTTATATTGATGTTGATCATCACCTTATTTGTTTGCATTTACCATAGTTTGGCACCAAATAGCCAATGCATTTTTTTGCCCTGGAGTGTCGTAAAACTGTTCTATTCTATTCTTATTCTATTCTATTCTAGTCTATTCTAGTCTATTCTGAGGTACAGTCTCGTCAAGTATGATCCATCTGGGTCAAAAATTAGCCGATGAATTGAAATGTATAAAGTAAAAATTCGTATAACAACATATTGTTAAATTTTAAACCCATACCAAACGAAATATAATGTTTTTGTTGAAAAAAACGTATATGTAAACAGAAAAGTTTTCAACAAATTACCATAGATTAAATTAAAGTTTTAATACAGGGGTGAACACTAAATGCTAGAACAGCCAAAGTATGCAGCTTCACTTTATCACTGAATAGAAAATGCAGTACAATTTCCGTCAGTTACCTTCTTCATATCTGTATCAAAACGAGAAGCTTGATAATTCTGAACATTTCTTACTCCATTGTCGAATCTATGACAGATAACGTAGACAATTTCTGTCTGCCTATTCCAACCTAAACTACACAACGCCCTTACTTGGAAACTGAAATTTTGACGATCAAGAAAATGCTGAGATGTTCAAATAAATCTCTCTCTCTCTCTCTCTCTCTCTCTCTCTCTCTCTCTCTCTCTCTCTCTCTCTCTCTCTCTCTCTCTCTCTCTCTCTCTCTCTCTCTCTCTCTCTCTCTCTCTCTCTCTCTCTCTCTCTCTCTCCCTTTTGACGCAAACGGATTCTAATTTTGTTATTCAGCATTCTGGTTTTGACAGGTAGATAGTAATTTGACCTTCAGCAACCGGATCGGAATGGATAAATGGTCAATACTAATTATCAGTGTGTAGGTATTTCAAGCATGTTATATCCTTGTTATGCGAGGACTGGAATAACCAGACGGCACGGATGACGTCTGCCAAGTGTTTGATGCGTGGCAAAAGGTTGAAATAAATAATCGTAAAAGGTAACACTTCCTGTTGACCAGTGACCAGGTAAACCCATACGAAATTCTACTATATATTAAATTAATTTTCTTACCATATATATCCCGTCCGCTACAGACTCCGGTCGGGCTGGTGGTGCTCCCATAAACCTGCCAGTACGGGCGGTCCCATCTCCCACCCACCCACCCTAAACCTTTCTTTGTCCTGCACATGGCACCTGTGCCCATGACAGGCGTGTGCTATAGCAGTTTGCTCTGAATGTGCACGTAAAACCCTACATCAAGTTCGAAAACGCAACCAGTGGATAAAGGAGTGAAAATTCGCTATCGCTTTTGAATTTATTTACAGGTGCGTGATTGCGTGTGTGTACGTGTGTGCTTGTGTGCGTGTTTAAACTGTGTCGACCAACGTCTATGGGTGGTAGAGTTATGCTCACCCAAAAAATAATATTGAAAAACAAATTGCATGAGTAGGGTGAGTCTCAACCCCCGAAACCCTCCCCCTGCACACGCCACATTTATTTATTTATTTATTTATTTATATACTTATATACTTATTTCTATTTCTATTTGTGTATTTATTCATACTTTTATGTGTGTGTCTATATATATATATATATATATATATATATATATATATATATATAGAGAGAGAGAGAGAGAGAGAGAGAGAGAGAGAGAGAGAGAGAGAGAGAGAGAGAGAGAGAGAGAGAGAGACAGAGAGACAGAGAGAGAGACAGAGCATTTAATGGATGATAAATATATATGTATGTATGTATGTATGTATGTATGTATGTATATATTTCAGTGGCACAAGATACGTATGTTGAAGTATTCCGAATGTAACGATATCGTAAAGGGACATTCCTGAGTTTGCTGCGATTTTTAATATGTTATCGACCAACAGAGACTTTTTAACGTTTGTAATTACATATCAAATATATTTTTCTGTATAATATATTAGTGGCTGTATATTAAACTTGTTTCTGATCGTTCTACTATTTGTACTAGGTTAAATTTCATTTTATTTCCTAAAATATATATATTTTTGAAATCCAGTTTGAGCTTCTTAGAAATGTAAAGACGACCAGAAACACATTGAATATACAGACACTGATATTCTAAACGAAAATATATTTAATACATAAGTTTAATCGTAGAAATATTTTATTAGTCGGAAACAATTTACAATGCAGCAATCTCAGGAGTGTCCCGTTAATATTACAGGCTGGCAACAGCGACTTAGAGATATAGAGTTTTAAAATGTCGGTCAATAATGTTTATGGTTTATAAATAGGCCTACGTATGTGAAGTTACATTTTCCAGTCATGATTTAAAATAAAATAAGAAAATTAAACGATTTTTGAAATACAGGATTTTCAGTAATTATGTATAAAATTGAAATAAAAACATAGGTAATGTCATCCCCTGTTATTTGACTACTACAACTTGCCAAAACATATTTTGGTCTGATATTAACTTTATTGTATTATACGATTATCCTTTAAAGAGTGTTCATTCTGGTTGCCATTCTTCTGTATAGTACAGGACAGGAAATGTTTTATTTAACAACGCACTAAACACATTTTATTTACGGTTATATGGCGTCAGACATGTGGTTAAGGACCACACAGATATTGAGAGAGGAAACCCGCTGTCACCACTTCATGGGCTACTCTTTTCGATTAGCCGCAAGGGATATTGTATTATGCACCATCCCACAGACAGGATAGTACATACCACGGCCTTTGACATACCAGTTGTGGTGCACTGGCAAACGAGTAATAGCCCAACGGGGATCGATCCCAGACCGACCGCGCATCGAGCGAGTGCTTTAAAACTGGGCTACGCCCCGTCCCTGTAGCTCCATTATGGCGTATGACAGACTTTTCAGCAGATAATGTTCAGATCGATGTCTGATGTGATTGTGTTGCCTTTGTTTGTTTCTTCTTTTCTTTTTTTCCCTATTTTTTTCTTCTTTTTGCTGCATCAAAGACCCAGATTAATGTTTATATTTGAAGTTGATTCACGAAATGCCTAACGATTTTCCAAGTCTTTCCTAGTTTTCGACCTTGACCGGTGTTCAAACCAATCACTGTAAACGTGTGACGTCTTTGATGTGCGGCAATGAATTTCTTGGATCAAAGAAGACTTAAACTAATAAATTGCAAAAGAAAAGTCCAGCCCCATCAAGTAGATTTAAGGCTTAGATTCAAGTAGATTCAGCGCGTGCGTGCGGTCTGATTGTCACGTCTGATTTGTCTGCGGCTTGCGTTTTGGGTATATACTATATATATACAGTTATTTAATTGCGTCTGGCCGCATGCGTTTTGCAGTCGCAAGCATTGCACGCATCCAGTTTAGGAAAGAAATATTTTAGTTAACGACGCACTCAACACATTTTACTTACAGTTACATGGAAGGAAGGAAATGTTTCATTTAAAGACGCACTCAACACATTTTATTTACTGTTATATGGAAGGAAGGAAATGTTTTATTTAACGACACACTCAACACATTTTATTTACAGTTATATGGAAGGAAGGAAATGTTTTATTTAACGACACACTCAACACATTTTATTTACGGTTATATGGCATCGGACTTATGGTTAAGGACCACACATATATGAAGAGAGGAAACCTGCTGCCGCCACTACATGGGCTACTCTTTTCGATTAGCAGCAAGGGATCTTTTATATGCACCATCCCACAGTTGGATAGTACATACCACGGCCTTTGGAAGGAAGGAAATGTTCTATTTAACGACACACTCAACTCATTTTATTTACAGTTATATGGCGTCGGAAATATGGTTAAGGACAGCACAGGTATTGAGAGAGGAAATCCGCACTCGCCACTTCGTGGGCTACTCTTTTCGATTAGCAGCAAGGGATCTTTTATATGCACCATCCCACAGTTGGATAGTACATACCACGGCCTTTGTTATATCAGTTGTGGAGCACTGGCTGGAACGAGGAATAGTCCAATTGGCACACCGATGGAGATCGATCATAGATCGACTGGACATTACACGGTCGCAAGCATTGCACGCACCCAGTTTAGATGCTTTCACTGAACCTAATATATTTCGATTTTTTTTTTTAAAGCTGAACCGCTCCGCATCCAGTCTATATAAACCTTTCAGCTAAATTAATTTTGTGATTTCCAAATAATAATAATCATAAAATTCCTTGGAAATAAAAAAAACAAATGCCCTTTAAGTGGTATCGTTTAAGAAAGCAACAGCAAATCTATATTGTTAAAAGTTATAGTTAGTTATAGTTTAACGACACCACTAGAGAACATTGATTAACCAATCGAGGGCGAGACGTAGCGCAGTGGTAAAGCGCTCGCTCGATTCGCGGCCGGTCTGGGATCGATGCCCGTCGGTGGGCCCATTGGGCTATTTCTCGTTCCAGCCAGTGCACCACGACTGGTATATCAAAGGCCATGGTATGTACTACCCTGTCTATGGGATGGTGCATATCAAAGATCCCTTTCTGCTAATTGAAAAGAGTAGTCCATGACGTGGCGACAACGGGTTTCTTCTCTCAATGTCTGTGTGGTCCTTATCTGTATGTCTGACACACCATATAACCGTAAATAAAATGTGTTAAGTGCGTCATTAAATAAAACATTTCTTTCTTTCTTTGGTTAACCAATCATAGGTTACTGGATGTCAAGTATTTGATAATTCTGACTCGTTGTCTTCAGAGGAAGCCCGTAAATGTTTCATATTAGCAGCAAGGGATCTTTTATATGCACTTCCCAAACAGACAGGACAGCAC
This sequence comes from Gigantopelta aegis, assembly GCF_016097555.1. Lineage (NCBI taxonomy): Eukaryota > Metazoa > Mollusca > Gastropoda > Neomphalida > Peltospiridae > Gigantopelta > Gigantopelta aegis. The sequence goes on along the minus strand of NC_054710.1, from coordinate 33,626,947 downwards.
ATACGACAGCATTTGATACACCAGTCGTGATGCACTGGCAGGAACGAACAATAGCCCAATGGGTCCACCGAGACATTTGCAACAAAAAGACGCATGGGCGTGAATTTACATTGGGTCACCGGCCTCGGTGGTGTCGTGGTTAAGCCATCGGACATAAGGCTGGTAGGTACTGAGTTCGCAGCCCGGTACCGACTCCCACACACAGCGAGTTTTAACAACTCAATGGGTAGGTGTAAGACAACTACACCCTCTTCTTTCTCACTAACCACTAACAAGTAACCCACTGTCCTGGACAGATAGCCCAGATAGCTGCGATGTATGCCCAGGACAGCGTGATTGAACCTTAATTAGATATAAGCACGAAACTAAGTTAAAATGAAATGAAATGACATTGGGTCATGTCCAATATATTCAAGCAGATCACGGAGAAGTGTCACAGGTATCTACAGGCTGGTAGGTACTGGGTTCGTATCCCAGTCGAGACATGGGATTTTTAATCCAGATACCGACTCCAAACCTGAGTGAGTGCTCCGCGAGGCTCAATGGGTAGGTATAAACCACTTGCACCGACCAGTGATCCATAACTGGTTCAATAAAAGCCATAGTTTGTGCTATCCTGCCTGTGCGAAGCGGAAATAAAAGATCCCGTGCTGCTAATCGGAAAGAGTAACCCATGTAGTGGCGACAGCGGGTTTCCTCTCAAAAACTGTGTGGTCCTTAACCATATGTCTGACGCCATATAACCGTAAATAAAATGTGTTGAGTCGTTAAATAAAATATTTGTTTCTTTCTTTCTTTTTTTATCTTGAAGAATGATCCTCCACCTCAGTGTGACCACTGTCAGTATACTCTGACGGTGCGCCACATTTTGGTGGAGTGTACTCATCTCAAAGAAACTCGAAAAGATATATTTTGGACAACGAAATGTGATGAAATCATTTCATTTCCACCCAGAACTTATATTACAGTTTCAACGTGATACTGACTTTTATTGTAAATTTTAATTGTATCTATCTGTGATATTTGTATTTTTTTGCACAGTTCTTTACACTGTTGTCACGGGGATTCTATAATACCCGTAACTGAATAAAACACGATTATCAAAATATCTCTCCTAACTGTATATCTATTAGATCTCTCTGTAACAGGCGGTTAAACCCTAGTATGGCTCGTCTCTAGGTATGATCAGAGATACGATCTTATATAAAGTATATATTATTATAGCACGTTAGTTCACTAGAAACACAACAAAACACAATACACTTTGGAATCTGTATTAACCTACGCTGACAAATGTACAGCCGTAGTAGTTAATTAATAACAGCAATAATAACAACCCAGAACTGATCACTTAATTAGTTAATCTCTAGGTGTCTAGTTACACAATATGCGAATCACTTCACCGTTACACCACACCCACACGTGTGATAATTGAGAAACGCTTCCAGGAGAAGTTAATTAATAAAGGAATTACAACACCATTCCTAACTGGTTAATTTTTAATTAACCCTTACTACTCGTTCAGTAACGTGTGATAATTGAGAAACGCTTCTTGGGGAACTTAATTAATAAAGGAATTACAGCTCTATTCCTAACGGGTTAATTTTTAATTAACCCTTAACTACTCTTTCAGTAATCTTGTAACACAGAATTAATACTGGTACCTATCACAATAAAGACAATAACCTACAGTTTACCTAGGTCGTCTAGGATGACTGGCTAAGCTTTATATTACCAAATACTCATATAATGTTAGAACAAAAAGTCTACGATTTACTTCGTCAGATGACCGAAGACACTGTCTAAAGAATATTGGTATAATACAGTATCAAAATATTTAAAGTCACATCAATCACATCAAGGTTATACACAGAGCAGAAATGATATTTACCAAAGTCCAAACGGACTAACGTTCCCTGGGAGCCGTCCTTTTCTGGTTCTCTCCATATCTCTAAATCCTAGCTATTTATTATAAAAATCAGAATTCGCCTGGGGGTACAAGGCGGTACCTCCCCCTATTATCTGATATTCCAACTCTACTAGAGTCGGTATTTTTCTCTCTGATCGTCAGACTTACTGACGCCATCGTCGCCAAATCACGGTTGTAAAACCGCACTCGCAGAGGTATTACGTAACTACTCGCCACATGGCCTCCACAGCTGGACTAGGTGCATATTGGAATGCCCGATCGCGCGAAGTATTACGTAACAAGTTGCCCACCTGCGCTTAGGTGCAATTAAACTGCACACGGCCCTCTAACACAATTAAAAATCGCCACAGGCGAAACAAATTAAAGAGCATGTGCCGTCACAACTGTACTTTAAATTTTTATATTGATGTTGATCATCACTTTATTTGTTTGCATTTACCATGGTTTGACACCCAATAGCCGATGTATGTTTCGTGCTGGGGTATCGTTAAACATTCATTCATTCATTCATTCATTATTTCAGTGAATTCAACCACTACACCACGACTGGTATATCAAAGACCGTGGAAAATGCATTTACAAGATTCATTGCACTGATGGGGGAACGTTAACGCGTTTTCTCTGAAGTTATTGTCGTGCTTCTGTCCAATTAAGGTTGCAGCAGGCTGTCCTGGGTATACACCTCAGCTATCTGGGCTGTCTGTCCAGGACAGTGGGTTAGTTGTTAATTGTTAGTGGTTAGTCTGAGGGAAGAGGGTGTAGTGACCTTACACCTACCCATTGAGTCGTTAAAACTCACTCTAGGTGGGAGCTGGTACCGAGCTGCGAACCCTGTACCTACCAGCCTTATGTCCGATGGCTTAACCACGACACCACCGAGGTCGCTAATGACAACAAACTTAGTATAATCCCTTGGAACGCTCCTCTGTGACATGGTTCTATTGGCTCCAAACAGGAAGTCGCGTATCACGACACTTAGTCTATATAAACGAGGACCGGTCTAGCTAACTTCCTGGCTGCGCAGAGAGCGGAACAAATGAAAAATTCGCGGTTCGTAATTGAGAAAGATCGCCCGGGTGATATAGACACATGTATCTAATTGTTTCAGATAGCAATCTCTTCCAACAGTCGTTAGCCTGTTTCGTGGTTTGAACACGATCTAGTGTGTCAATAAAAATATAGGTTTGTATTGCCTTCCGGCAAATAGACGATTTGTATTGAGATACAGTTATGATTTCGTCTGTACCTATATGTCGCATATTACTGATATCAACTAGATATTGATTTGACACAAATTTCTATTGAAGTTTTTTTTATATAACGACACCACTAGAGGAGTTAGGATTTTATCTGCACCTATGATACATGTCATATATATATATTAGATGTCAATATTGGTTTGACAGAATTCTCAGTTGACGTTTGTTTTATTTAACGACACCACTAGAGCACACTGATTTATAAATCGATGTCAAACATTCGGTAATTCTGACATATAATATTAGAGAGGAAACCCGCTACATTTTGTTATATTAGTGGCAGCAAAAAAAAAAAAAAAAACCGTTCGTTTTCTTTAACGACACCACTAGAGCACATTGATTCAGTAACCATCGGCTATTGATGTCAAACATTTGGTAATTGTGACATATAATATTAGAGGAAACCCGCTAAAAATTGCATTAGTGACAGACAGGATAGCACATACAACGGCCTTTGATATATATCAGTCTTGGTGCATTGGCTGGAACGAGAAATAGCCCCACGGGTCCACCGACGGGGATCGATCCTAGACCGACCGCACATCAAGCGACCACTTTACCACTGGGCTATATCCCGTCCCCAGAAATCTAAAACAAAAAATCAAATAAAAATCCACATACTAACATTACTAAATCTTTCAATGTGAGTATAAAACATAACAATCCAAACATTGCGTTACGTAAGTGTTGATGTGTTGATAGACTCCCTATTCATACATTCCCACAGGTAGAAAAAAAAAATACCACGACCTTTGATGTACCAGTCATGTGGCTTCAATATGGGAAAAGACAATGGGTTTGTACTGTCTGGAAGTCACTTACGTGTGTCATACAAGTCTCATGCACTGTGCCAGTCATCATCATTAGTGTCATTTATAACTAATGCCATCTTGTGTTTCTCGCTAAACTCCATATTTATTAGGAAAACGTTTACTCCCACGGTATCGGCAATAACTGCTATTGCCGTCTTTCCAAGTCTGTATAAGGTTGGGCCATGGCACTTAGTGATACTTATTTATAGATCGCTAAACGACAGAAAACAGATTTGATGTTATTTGAGTCTATTGCTAAATTACTGCCACCATTGACACTGTCTTGTTTCAAAGTAGGTGAGTTCTGTCTCTAAGGGCAACTTTAAGTTCGAGTTCTTTATTGCTTTAAGTTTTTACAACTTATCAGCATAATACAATGTACAACAAAATAATAAATATATACAGGATATGCACAGGATTATGGCTGCATCTCTCTCTTGTTCTTTTTTGTGGGTTTTTTGTTGAGGGGGTGGGTTCTTGTTTTGTTGTGTTTTGGTTATGTGTGTTTGTTGGCTTGTTTTTTGTGTGGATTTTGGGTCTCTCTCTCTCTCTCTCTCTCTCTCTCTCTCTCTCTCTCTCTCTCTCTCTCTCTCTCTCTCTCTCTCTCTCTCTCTCTCTCTCTCCCTCCCTCCCTCCCTCTCTCTCTCTCTCTCTCTCTCTCTCTCTCTCTCTCTCTCTCTCTCTCTCTCTCTCTCTCTCTCTCTCCATCGCCCCTGTCCCCTTCTCTCTCTCTCTCTCTTTCTCTCTCTCTCTCTCTCTCTCTCTCTCTCTCTCTCTCTCTCTCTCTCTCTCTCTCTCTCTCTCTCTGTATTCCTCTCCCTCTCTCTCCATCGCCCCCTGCCCCCCTCTCTCCCCACCTCTCTCTCTCTCTCTCTCTCTCTCTCTCTCTCTCTCTCTCTCTCTCTCTCTCTCTCTCTCTCTGTATATATATACACACACAGACACACACATATACATACACATGTACATATATATACTTCAATTTACAATTGCCAAAGTTGTAAGGTATATTAGCTGTGGGGAATGGTTATATGATAGTAGTGAATTAATCTATCTATCTACTTATATATATACATACATACATACATACATACATACATACATACATACATACATACATACACACATATATATATATATATATACACGCACAGTAGAATTTCGTTGGCTCGACCTCGGAAGGGTCGACACACCTCAACGCTCGAACCAAAAACGAAGTCCCGAGGTTTTTGTCCGGTAAACCCTTATATTAGCTGCGAATATGTCCAGAGTCGACCTTCGCTCGAACTAAATTATCGGTCCCGTCTGTGTTATGAGCTATATTTCCCTCGAACTGGTGATCCATCAAATATCAAATGGAAAACCACCGAAAAGGACTAACAACTGCCGCGCTTGCGCAGTTGGTTATTACAACCTTTGGATTATAATAATTTAGGCGGAACGAGCTATAGATAGATCGGAGAATCGCGACAATAGCCAAGCAATCCTTTCTTTGTCATACCTGTCATGTTGTGTGTTCAGCCAGCAGCTATCGGTAAAAGTCTTTCAAGTACAGCTAGTGTTGACAGATCATGTTACAAATAGAATAAATTATAATCGGCTCACTAGTATTAAACATATTTTGGAGCATTTAGGAATGAGCGATGTTTGGAATCACACACCTTTTTATCGTTAACTTGGCTCTCACAACAAATTAAAATTAGGCAAAATGATCAATATTTACAAATATGGAATAATAGCATATCAATGTCATCAAGAGGCAAAACCTATCAACTTTTTAAAGAAGAACTCATTTTTGAAAACTATTTAAATATAATTTCCGAAAGGTTGTGGAGATTAATTATACAATTTAGAACGTCAAATCACTATTTACCTGTCGAAACTGGAAGGTGGAATAACATATTATTTGAAGACAGATTGTGTACTTTATGTGATGAAAGTGACATTGGTGATGAATTCCATTATTTATTTGTATGTATATTTTTTCATAATTCCCGAGTAAGATTTTTACATCCCTATTATTATACTAGACCAAGCACCTACAAATTCCGATCCCTACAAACTGCCAGGCGGGATCCAAGAGGAAACATTTAGGACCTTCCAGGATGGCAACGAGATCGCCATCCATCCCGGGGATCTACGGGGAATCGGGCAGGTCCTGGTCATTACTTCGCGCCGGGATGGCCTGTACAGGCAAGGGATCCTCTACAAAGAGATGGACAATCACACCGTCCACAGGATCATCAAGATCATCGCCGGCGCCCAGTACCTCCCACTGACCCAACGCCTCTGGGCGCACGACTTCAGGAAGTTGGTGCCCCATTTCAACAACAGCTACACCATCTCCTCCCCGTAGACGCCAACCGTAACTAGGACAGGTAACCTCCTTTTTGGGCTTAGTTGGACTTTAAATACCTTTCGATCGAGTTTCAAAATTCTTATGTTTATTTTTTACTTTGGCGCCCGTTCAATTGCTCAAATCACCTTAAAACCTTTTCGGCCGAGCAGTCAAACTTATTTTTGGGTTTAAATTCTTAGTCCGGACATGATGTTAGGTGCAGGTATTCTCCGTAGACGTAGGTTTTTCTAGTTAGACCCGAAGGAATCGAAATTCAGCCAGTCAGAACACGGCCCATTTTCGGTGTCTACTAGTCGGTCCGCGCAGTCGCTGGACGCTACTAAATACTTATTCAAAATTCTGCCCACTTCAAACTCATCCCCCCCCCCCCTTGTCCTAGACTCAGTCACTGGCAAAGGCCAGAGATTAAGCCCATGACAGGCGTGCGTGAAGCTTTCGTGGCATGTATGCACGTTAAAACTTATCAACAACAACAACCAAACTTCAGGCTTTTGACCGCCAAACAGTGTTTATGTTGTTTAAACTTTACACAACATCATTATTATTATTAGTTAAGTCGTTTAAAAGTGTATTTCAGTTTAGTGTTAGTTTCATTGATAAACGTTTGGCTTGGTGTTACTTTTTTAAAGTTTAAATATAATAAAGAAAGAACTACATTATAGAGAAAAATAAACGCGTATGAATTCAACATTGGATGGTTTGACTGGCCTAAGCAGTTTTGGCGTAGGATGCTGTTATTGTGTTCAACAAAACCAAGAAAACACGACGTGATGTGTAAAATGTAGTGTTAGTTTTGGTTTATACTTTTAGTATAAACCATTTTAAAATATGTTCTTTTTAAAGGGACATTCCCGAGTTTGCTGCATTGTAAGATGTTTCCGACTAATAAAATATTTCTACGATTAAACTTACATATTAAATACATTTTCTTGTTTAGAATATCAGTGTTTGTATATGCAATGTGTTTCTGGTCGTCTTAATATTTGTAAGAAGCCCAAACTGGATTTTGTCTTCAAATAATTTCGTATGTACGAAAAAACATATTTCAGGAAATAAAATTAAATTTAACGTAGTACAATTATTAGAATGATCAGAAACACGTTTAATATACAGCCACTAATATTCTATGCAGAAAAATATATTTGATATCTAATTACAATCTTTAAAAAGTCTCTGTCTCGATAACATCTTAAATATTGCAGCAAACTCGGGAATGTCCCTTCAATGGTGATATTTATATTAATAAATAATGAAAAAAAAAGCCAACACCATTTTGGTCTATTTGTACTATTTGTGCAAAAATGTTTATTTTCGTTCAGTGGATGGGAGAAAAATAATGATTCATATGTCCTTATGTGGGGTAGGGCTATTAACCCTCGGACATATAATTTGATGTCAGGGACGAGGCGTGTCAAATTATGTACCCTCGGGTGGAATAGCCCTATCCTTTCTTCTCAATATATATGTGGTCCTTAGCCATATGTCCGACGCCATATAACCATGTAAATAAAATGTCTTGAGTGCATCGTGAAATAAAACATTTCCTTCCTTCCATCGCTCTGTGTGGGAGCCGGTACCGGGATGCGAACTCAGTACGTACCGGTCTTAAGTTGGCTTAACCACTACGCGAGTGATACGACTTGTGTCTTATAATAACTTGGATCGATCACCGTTCGTTGAGAGACACAAATAGCATCCTGTTCGCTCTTATATTTCCGCGGAGGGAATTACAACAGAATAACAAGTAATTATCTATATTAACTCATGAATGGGCAGGGCATGTCTGAACTAAGCGAACACGGGCACGAAAATATTACCAAATATTCATCAAAACAAGATAAGCCCAGATGAACTATACTAACCTTCAATAACAACGGACGGACACATTTGTAGTTGTTACCCGGCCTCGGTGGTGTTGTGGATAATGAATGGATGAATGAATGTTTAACGACACCCCAGCACGAAAAATACATCGGCTATTGGGTGTCAAACTATGGTAATGCAAATAAAGTGATGATCAACATCAATATAAAAATTCAAGGTTTAAACAAAAACAGTGTAAAGAACTGTGCCAAAAATACAAATATCACAGAATTTTACGGACACCGAATTTTACTCTAAACTTCAATTTGTGCTGTATTGGCCATTCTCAAAGAGAATGTTACACCCCTGCACCACGGTGAGGTTACAGCACGCGCAGGGGTGTGTTGTGGATAAGGCATCGGAAATAAGGATGTAGATACAGGGTTCGCAGCCCAGTAACCACAAATACCTTAGACCAAAAATAATCGACACTTGACATAATATTATTATAGGGTTCACCGGCCTTGGTGGCTTCGTGGTTAAGCCATCGAACGCAAGGCCGCTAGATACAGGGTTCGCAGCCCGGTACCGGCTCCAACCCAGAGCGAATTTTTAAGGGCTCAATGGATAGGTGTAAGGCCACTACACCCTCTTCTCTCTCACTAACCACTAACAATTATCAACTAACCCACTGTCCTGTTCAGACAGCCCAGATAGCTGAGGTGTGTGCCCAGGACAGCGTGATTGAACCTTAATTGGATATAAGCACGAAGATAAGTTGAAATGAAATCAACGAACCAAGTGGACAGGGGTACGAAAATACTACCAAGCATTCTTTAAAACAGGGGCGGGACGTAGCCCACTGGTAAAGCGTTCGCTTGATGCGCGGTCGGTTTGGGATCGATCCCCGTCAGTGGGCCCATTTGGGCTATTTCTTGCTCAAGCCAGTGCAGCACGACTGGTACATCAAAGGCCGTGGTGTGTGCTATCCTGTCTATGGGATGGTGCATATAAAAGATCCATTGCTGCCAATCAAAAAGAGTAGCCCATGACAGCGGGTTTCCTCCCTCAATATCTGTGTAATCCTTAACCATATGTCCGACGCCATATAACCGTAAATAAAATGTGTTGAGTGCGTCGTAAAATAAAACATTTCCTTCCTTTCCGTTCCTTCTTTAAAACAAGATAAGCCTAGATGAAGTATACTCAATTCCACTGCAAACGCAAAAACTATTTGTAGTTGTTGCTATTATTGGGTTAAAATAAAACACGCAGTAATCCAAACCGTTGTTTACATGTTTCGGGTTATGTGTTGCCTTCCAGAATAGGGGCGGGATTTACCTCAGTCGGATGAGTGCTCGCTTGGGGTGCTTGCGTCGCAGGATCGAACCACATACATTCAGCTGATTGGGGGGTTTTCTCATTCCAACCAGTGCACCACAACTGGCCCAAGGCCGTGGTATGTGCTTTCCTGTCTGTGGGAAAGTGCAAATAAAATATCCCTTACTGCATTAGAAAAAAATGTAGCGGGTTTCCTCTGATGACTAGGAGTCAGAATTACCAAATGTTTAACATCCAATAGCCTCTATTAGAAATTAACGAGAAAAAATAGGAAGAGTTACGTCCCCTAACCGCTCTCCAGTTCCCGCGCGTTCCGCTAACAGCATGAATGGCCGATGATTAATTAGTCAATGTGCTCCAGAGGTGTCGTTAAACAAAACAAACTTTATTTACTTTACTTCCAAAATACCTCCAGTTACAAAAATCAAGGTAACTGAATTATTTGGTTTTCTTACACACCCGTAGGTAAGAACACCATGCGTTATTTGCTCCTAGGTAATAACCAGGTCACCACTACCATACATCCAATGAAAAACTACACGATGGAAATCGATTACATTGTGACGTATAGTTAATCTGACTATCATGGGTCTGTGACGCGTAAGTTAGATACAAGTGTAAATAACATTTTAGTCGAAAATATGTAAAAATTTGCTTAAAACCTGGTGTTTGAGCATATGTAAGAAATAGAATAATACATTCGTGTCCGTCAAATACCATTATCTCACAACTCGTTGTTCAAAAACGTAATCAAACTCGCTTTCGCTCGTTAGATACGTTTTAAAACAACTCGTTGTGAGATAAATAGTATCTAACGGACACTCATGTATTATTCTCCATTTCTCATATTCGTTTTACAACTAGAGATCTCACTTGTACGTTTCAGTGGAATTCGGTATATTTCAAAATGTCTCGATGCATGAAACAGAGAGGATTTTTTGAGTCCCTGTTACTCTATTAAGACGATACCTCCATGAACTTTAAAGTGTTAATCGTGTTCGAGTGTATTTTTCTTAATGGTTAATGCATCACAGAGTATTTGTATGGACTATAGTACAACCGCAACAACAAAACGGAAATGTCAAGGCTGATATGTCTAAATAATGTTAAGACATAACTTGTGGCTGGTGGGTACTGAGTTCGAATCCCATTACCGGCTCCATCCCAGAGTTGGTTTAACGACTCAATGGGTATGTGTAAGGTCACTATACTGAATTTTCTGTCACTAACAACTAATCGGCTGTCCTCGACTGACAGCCCAGATAGCTTAGATGTATGCCCAGGACAGCGTGCTTGAATTTTAATTGGACAGAAGCACGAAAATAAATATTAATTAATTAATTAATTATTGTAAGCAATGTAAAGTGTTATGGAGAAATACAATAATTATATTAATTTTCCTTATCCTCATTAATTTTGTACTTTCCCCATAGTCTAGTAGTCTTTGCATATCAGGGCACTTTATTGGTAGCCTATTTGCTACACACACACACACACACACACAAGCAATTTGGCAGCGTACACGTTTTTGGAACGGTTTCAAGCCAGTAGATCCAGAATAGCCTAAGATCCTTCTTCCTATTGAGCAATTTGGCAGCGTACACGGTTTTGGACAGTTTCAAGACAGTAGATCAGGACTAGCGTAACTCCTTCTTCCTATTTTATACCAAGTTGTAATGTGGGATTGAATGACTTTAGTGTTGAATGTGCTGCCTATATGTTCCCAGTCAACTTCTGACAATATCAATTGATTTTTAATGCAGTCAGTATTTCTTGTTGCTATCTGTGTGATCCTTTATTTCTTTCCATCAGTATATCTTTTTCTACTTAAAATATTAGTGGCTGTATATTAAACGTTTTACTGATCGTTCTAATGTTTGTACTAGATTAAATTTTATTTTGTTTCCGAAGACAAAATCCAGTTTGAACATGAGTTCGATCCGTACACCCCCCCCCCCCCTCCCCTTTCAATGGTTAGGGTAGTTTTAGGGATAGGGTTAGGGTTAGTCTTTAGAACCTTTGATATAGATGGGTATGGGTCGAACTCTTTCCTCAGAATGGGCTTCTTACAAATATTAAGACGACCAGAAACACATTAAATATACAGCCACTGATATTCTAAACAATCGTAGAAATATTTTATTTGTCGGAAACATCTTACAATGCAGGTAACTCAGGAATGTCCCTTTAAGCAGCATACATCACCGATGAAGGGGAACTATAGCTCTCGCTCCTCATCACTCCCTTGAGATTAGCTCAAGGAAATGGTTAGCTCCCCTCAGGATGTGAATTTATATGGTATCAATATGGTGACATTATAAATGACTACCGGCCTCGGTGGCGTCGTGGTAGGCCATCGGTCTACAGACTGGTAGGTACTGGGTTCGGATCCCGGTCGAGGCATGGGATGTTTAATCCAGATACCGACTCCAAACCCTGAGTGAGAGCTCAAGTGATCCATAACTGGTTCAACAAAGACCATGGTTTGTGCTATCCTGCCTGTGGGAAGTGCAAATAAAGGATCCCTTGCTGCTGGTCGGAAGGAGTGGCCCATGAAGGGTGTATACTACCAAATTAAATCCCATAGACGACAATAGTAACATATGTGGCTAAAACTCCTACCTGCAACGTATCAACCGACATAAACGCCACGGATATAAATACTACCACCCCTTACACTTAAAGTGAATCAGAAAAAAATGGGGGTCAAGATGCTCGTTTCTGAGATAACGGGTAGCGTCTATGACTACCCTAGTTTCGCACAAAATTCGAGTACTTTTTTTCACAGGTACCCCATACATGTTTCAAGCACAAGGCTACTTGACACATTGGTACTAGATGAAATAAAATTGCGCATTTTTTTTACCCAGATGAAACTATTATTTTTTACAACCAACACACTCACATTTATAACCAATCACAGGACTTGTGGTGTTCACTTCTCTATCAAAAGTTCGGTGCACCTCGAACTTTGACCCAGCCGGAAGTTATTTGGTTTAGTACTACCTATACTGATAACATACATTTTTCAAAAAGTGTCCAGCTATGTGTCTTTATGACAACCAGGATCTGGTGTATTCTGACATAAACTGACAACCTCACTGAAACTGTTGTTTCTACAGTGCAACCTAATATAATGTACACCTCAAAAAGCATATATATTGCATATAGTTTTGTACAAATGCAATATGTCATATTAAACAACAAAATGTTTTAAAATAAAACTCCTGAAGATATTTACTTTCAGTTGGGTGTGTGTACTCAGGTATGTATGTAGAGACAACAAAGATAGTCAGAGTACCTCTACCCATTTAAAGAATTCCATTAAAACACATGCACTTGATTGACCCCTAGATTATGAAGACCTTAACAGGCACATCAAAGAAATATCAGTATTAAAAAAATACACTGTCTGAGGAAGGAAACACAAACATGACTGTACCTGTATGAAGTAATGACTTAATGTCCTGAACATTAGTGTTGGGAGGAAATCCTGTATGCTGGGTGTGGGTGTCTTCAAGTTACCAGGTGTGGGAATTTCAAATCCATCGGCCATGCTGATTTTCATAATGAACCATCAAAACTATTGGCAGCCACCAATATTCCTGACTATATTTTATTTATAGCCTACTGTAGTTGGAGGTTTTAATAGTTGTGATATCTGGAATAATCATGCAGCTTTAACACATTTATTTTTGATTAATTACTGAAAAAAAACTATTTTTAAATGACAAAATTACCCGAACATCTATTTTCTTGCATTATTTTCTAATCCGGATGAATACAATATGTACATTAGATGTATTCCTACAATCTGTAATCCAGCATTTTATTTAGCTAGTAACATTAGGTAATACAGCTTTAACAATAAAATAAATTATCAACTTAATCCAAGACAGATAATCAAATCTGAAAAAATTGGTTCTGAATCTAGTATAAACTCAAAATGCTTTTTATGGGAGCTAACTAAGTGATTATTAAGAAAAAAAAATTATCTGGAGATCTAAGTATATGTTTAACAACCTTATTGATATGTACAAATAAGAACAGAAGGCACAATAGTGACAACAAATTTAATTATGTTTTTGGTTAAGTTTTTTTTCAAATTTACTTTAAAATTTGCATAAAACTACAAATTTGTCTAAAATATAACTTAGCACCCTATAAATATGTCAAAATGACAATAAAAATCAACTTCTTTACAAATTTGAGTTTTCAGAATTTCATACATAAAAAATTAACAATGTTAATGGAAACTAAAGACATTAACCCACTATTGGCACATGCTATTTTTAATATAAAAATAAATTGCTATTAAAATCTTAGTTCAGGTTGCCTATATATAATACCATATTTAAGAGCAGTTGTATATGGCAAGTCAAATACCATGTAAAAAGAAATTATTGAAATCTTTACAGTATGAATTATAGGCCAAAACCAACTTTTCTTCAGTGCTAACTTTGATTCAAACTCAGAGATTATTGTCAAGGTCAAGGTCATTGTGAACTTGCACGATCGAGTGATGGCTAAATTAATCAACCAGTATAGTTTAGTTAAATAAAATGACAAAATCATAATATTTTTTATTATGCACTGAATATGTGCTATAGGGTGTATACTACCAAATCAAATCCCATAGACGACAATAGTAACATAGGTGGCTAAAACTCCTACCTGCAACGTATCAACCGACAAAAACGCCACGGATATAAATACTACCACCCCTTACACTTAAAGTGAATCAGAAAAAAATGGGGGTCAAGCTGCTCGTTTCTGAGATAACGGGTAGCGTCTATGACTACCCTAGTTTCGCACAAAATTCGAGTACTTTTTTTTACAGGTACCCCATACATGTTTCAAGCACAAGGCAACTTGACACATTGGTACTAGATGAAATAAAATTGCAATTTTTTTTTACCCAGATGAAACTATTATTTTTTACAACCAACACACTCACATTTATAACCAATCACAGGACTTGTGGTGTTCACTTCTCTATCAAAAGTTGGGTGCACCTCGAACTTTGACCCAGCCAGAAGTTATTTGGTTTGGTACTACCTGAAGTGGTGACAGCGGGTTTCCTCTCCAAATCTGTGTGGTCCTTAACCATATGTCTGACGCCATGTAACCGTAAATGGAATGTGTTGGGTGCGTCGTTAAATAAAGCATTTCTTTCTTTTTATAAATGACTCCCCATAATCTAAGTTAAGGGAACAATTAATTAATATTCTCCACGGTCTAAAACAGTATAAACAAACATTTTGAGAGTACGGCTAAAGCATTACATGTCCCCTACCTGACCCAACAATGTTTCGTATCTCCTAAATTCGAAGGCCAAATATCTGATAAAAGTGGCTAAATCACCTTGAAAGTTAAACTTGATTAGTATCAGTACATGATAAAGCTATATACAAAATTCCACCTCAATATCTTCAGGTATTGCAAAACAAAAGTCCGATAAAAAAGTGTTTTCATATCTCCTAAGTTCAAGAGCCATACCTCTATAAAAAAACAAATTGGTAAATTGCCATGGAAAGTTAAACTTCATGTGTAACAGTATACGATAAAGCTATATACAAAAATTCAGTTCAGTATATCCAGGAAAACCCAGTTTTCATATTGCCTAAGTTCAAAAACCATAACGCCTTCAAAAATGGGTAAATCGTCATGAAAGTCAAACTTGATCTGTAACAGTATATGATAAAGCTAATAAGGAAACTAATAAGCTGGAGGCTGATAACTGTCTATCTATCTCGGCTTTCTTCGCACAAAATAGTTAGTACCTGAGATCATTGGCCTTAGTGTACGAGACACTGGAGACACAGAAGAGATATATTAATTCCTTTACTTTGGAGTTTATAGTTCTTGCGGGGAATCCGATTGCTAACCCACATTTCCGGCTCTGCCTCCGGGAGTCTGCATTGAGAAGTGGCGCATCTTTCAAGCTTCATGCTTATCAGGATTTGTCTCTTGGAAAGTCGTCTTTAGAGCACAGTTTGGGGCTAGGTACATCTCTGTAATGTTCTGGCTCAACAAACGCATTTCAAAAATTATAGAGGCTTTTATTTATTCTAAGAACATAGACTTGTCTTCTGCTTGTCCGTGCCGTATCCCCAGGATACACTTCCAGGCAATGTTATATTAGCACTACCGGTAATAGTAACTAAACGATAATAGTTTCTACATTGCTATTGGTATTAATGCTATATATATATATATATATATATTATATATATATACATACATTATAAACTCCAAAAAACAAACAACACACACACACACAAAGAACCCTCCCCCCAAAAAACCCCACAAAAAAAACCCCTACAAAAACCCCACAACCCCCCCCCAAAAAACCCCCCAAAAAACAAAAAACAAACAAAAAAACAAAAAAACAGAGGTAATAATAATAATAAAAACAACAACAACAAATAAACAAACAAAACACTAACAAAACAAAGCAAAACAAAACAAAAACAAACGAAACCACATCGGATAATGAATGTCACG
Organism: Gigantopelta aegis; assembly: GCF_016097555.1. Classification (NCBI taxonomy): domain Eukaryota; kingdom Metazoa; phylum Mollusca; class Gastropoda; order Neomphalida; family Peltospiridae; genus Gigantopelta; species Gigantopelta aegis. The sequence goes on along the minus strand of NC_054710.1, from coordinate 33,610,936 downwards.
AAAGTAAGAAGGAAAGAAAATAAAAACAAAATAACAGGAACAATAATAGAAAACCCAATTCAGTAAGAAATCAACAAAATAACAGGAACAATAACAGAAAACCCAATTCAGTAAGAAATCAACAAAATAACAGGAACAATAATAGAAAACCCAATTCAGTAAGAAATCAACAAAATAACAGGAACAATAACAGAAAACCCAATTCAGTAAGAAATCAACAAAATAACAGGAACAATAATAGAAAACCCAATTCAGTAAGAAATCAACAAAATAACAGGAACAATAATAGAAAACCCAATTCAGTAAGAAATCAACAAAATAACAGGAACAATAACAGAAAACCCAATTCAGTAAGAAATCAACAAAATAACAGGAACAATAATAGAAAACCCAATGCAGTAAGAACTAAACAAAATAACAGGAACAATAATAGAAAACCCAATTCAGTAAGAACTAAACAAAACAAGTAAAGCCAAAGATAAAATAAAATGACAGAAAGAACACAAAAATAATATGAATAAATATCTCAACCCAACAAGAACAAAAACAAGAAAGAAAGCAAACAAACAAACAAACAAACATAACAGACATAAAACAAGAAAACCAAAAGTAAAATAGCAACGCAACAAAAAAAAAAAAAAAAAAAAAAAAAAAAATGAAAATAAAAAAGAAAGAAAGAAAAAAAAAAATAAAAAAATAAAGTAAAAAAGAAAGAAAAAGAAAACTCGAACGAGAGAGAGAGAGAGAGAGAGAGAGAGAGAGAGAGAGAGAGAGAGAGAGAGAGAGAGAGAGAGAGAGAGAGAGAGAGAGAGAGAGAGAGAGAGAGAGAGAGAGAGAGAGAGAGAGAGAGAGAGAGAGAGAGAGAGAGAGATAGAGAGCCAAAATCCGTACAAAAGAAAATAAGCCAATAAACACACAAAACCAAAACACAACAAAACAAGAACCCCCCCCCCCCCCCCCAAAAAAAAAAAAAAACCAACAAAAAAAACACAAACAAACACACACACACAAAAAGAAAAAACAAATCATGAAAGAACAGAAACATCAAGAAGAGAAAAGTCAACCCGACATGTTATTTTCATTAGTAACGTCCGTGTCTGGGTGCACAACAGCGTATTATCATACATGCATTCTCAATATCCATCCGAACTGAACCCAAACACAGTACAATCTGTTCACAAATTTGATAAAGTATGCATGTTCTACTGTGGCGTCCAGTCGATAATCAATATCAATATTGATTAGCGATTACTAATTTTGTGTAGTAATTTTTCTAAACGTATAGTATGATACATTAAAGGCATTTAGTGGGCCTTATTTCTCTAAATATGGATTATAAATGGCAGTTACATTAATTTGGAATACCGAACCTCGCTATTGTATCACCCAAAACATTTTAATTGAACCACGATTGGGGGAATCCCATAGCAAACAGTGGGCAGCTTCTTTTTAAAAAAAATTGGAACTCTTGTATGTTGTATGAGGAGTCTAAGACATGCGACAAACCCGAGTATTGGTGAGGCTATATATACGACAGCCGTGTAAAGTACCCTTGAATTCTATATACAGTGCACGACCGCCGTGTATAGAGACTTTAAAATAATTTAAAGTAAAAATATTATATCTTGACAAAAAAAACAACAACAACAACAAAAACAACAAAGGGGCCTAATTCACAAAGGTCTCTTAGGCTCTGCTAGACAACGAAGCATCCTATTTGCAAATGTTTTAGCAAAGTTGCGAGAGTTTAGTGAATTAGGCCCCAGGCAAAACGACCCGTGTGAAATAGACCGGTGGCGAAATGACCCGTGTGAGATAGACCGGTGGCGAAATGACTCGTGTTAGATAGACCTGTGGCGAAATGACCCGTTTGAGATAGACCGGTGGCGAAATCACCTGGGTGAGATAAACCGGTGGCAAAATCACCCAGGTGAAATAGACCGGTGGCGAAATCACCCGGACGAAATAGATCGGTGGTGAGATCATTCAGTCGAGATAGACTGGTGGCGAAACCACCAGGGCGAGATAGACTGGTGACGAAATCACCAGTGCGAGATAGACCGGTGGCGAGACCACCAGGGCGAGATAGACTAGTGACGAAATCATCCGTGCGAGACAGACAGGTGACGAGGTCTCCGTACTTGTTTGTTTGGTTTTGTTTGTTTAGGGGTTTTTTGTTTCTTACTTCGATATTTTATTATTATTATTATTATTATTATTATTATTATTAAAGCTTATTAAGTAGCAAGAGACACTGGTCTGAACGGCATGTTGTCTACACTGCTTGTAATTCTCAGTGAATTTTCTCAACTTAACTACGTTAGAGTGACGGTCGGATCAAGTAAATTCGTTTCGTTGTGATTCATTAGGATGTAACAACCAGCGTGTTTCCACCCCAAATATCTTAACTCCATGGCAGATCAGGTCATAGGCCTTTATGTGCACATTCATAGCAAGCTGTTGTAGCGCACGCACTCCATGGCCTTGAACATAATCAATTATGCAACACTGCATGGCTCGACCTTGGCGGTAGACTGGCGTGTTTTCGCTACTTAAATCAACTGTATTTTAGCCCTTTTCAAAATTAACAATGCATTTAAACTGCTATTTTATCACGTTTGTACTTTTGCATGTCACAGGGTTTAATTTAATTTTAGGTCTAAAGTCCGAATCACATTACAATGACACAGATTCCACATACTAGATGATACATAATGTCTCCTATATCGATTTCGCCGTGATCGCATAGGGCAAAAACATGCAATTTTATGCCGGCTGCCATTTTGCCTTTTATGGAATACTCTCCAAAAGGAAAACTCACCATCACCACCACCATCATCATCATCATCGTCATCATCACATCATCATCATCACCATCAACATCATCATCCATCATTATCATTTTATTATTGTTACTGTTATTGTTTCTGTTTCCGTTTTTGTTTCTGTTTCTGTGTTTGTTTTTGTTTTTGTGTTTGTTTTTGTTGTGGGCTGTTGCAGAGAAAACAGTATAAAGTAAAACATATAAAATGGCTGATTTGACTCGCCCACTAAAATCCCACTCATGATATTATGTTATATAAAAAGAGAGTGCAAAAGTAATAAATTGGTTACCATAAGAGCACCTTGTGTAGATATCAAATATCGACTCAAATAATAAGTGCAATATTAAAAAGCAAAGTCTGACTTCAGATACGACAGGGCCACGGGCTGTCGTCTGACATGGTAGCGTAGGTGGTAAAGGAAGGAAATGTTTTATTTATGACGCACTCAACACATTTTATTTATGGTTATACGGCGTCAGACATATGGTTAAGGACCACACAGGTACTGACAGCGGAAACTCGATTAGTAGCAAGGGATCTTTTATATGCACCATCCCATAGACATGATAGCACATACCACGGCCTTTGATGTACCAGTCGTGGTGCACTGGCTGGAGCAAGAAATAGCCCAATGGGCCCACTGACGGGGATCGATCCCAATCCGACCGCGCATCAAGCGAACGCTTTACCACTGGGCTACGTCCCGCCCCTACAATGACTGCACAATATAGTGTAGTGCAGGAGAATAAAATAGAAACATACACATATAAATGCACATACATATATTCGTATATACATACATATAAATATACATTTAAATTAATCAATATGACTAATCATACTATACATAAAGTGGCTTGTATTTTGTAACATTCATATATATATATATATATATATATATATATATATATATATATATATATATATATATATACTATATATATATATATATACTAACTTGATTTAATTCTTGAATATTTTAAACACTTAATAGCAAGATAACTTTATAGGCTGACGGTCTTTTCCAATAAAACATTTTTTTATCAAAACGCGATATACGCCAATTAAAAAAATCACTTTTACTTGAAATTGAAAAAATGGATATATCGCGTTTTGCGCCTAAACTCTTCATATATATATATTTACTTCTTATATTATTTACACTGTTGGTTCCTAGGTATGATGATGGAACATTGTTTGATGCCCAGGTCATGCCTGAATCTTTTGGCTCAGTTGCCATAACAAAGTCAGCATAGCGGAAACAGTGGTGTTACTGATTAAACACCGATATTGCTGCCTTCTTTGTCAATTAACACCTAGTTAACCGATCAAGACAAACTAATCCTACTTTTACCCGTCCACAATTTCTCAAAGCCACAAGTCACATGACAAGTTCCATTCTGTAACAATCGGCGTTTGCTGATGATGATGATAACTAGTTTAACGTGCCCATATACCACTAGGGTTTCGAACACGCCCATCCCGAGTCCGACCTCCGATAAGATCGGTGGCCTGACTCGGGATGGAAGGGGGGGGGGGGGGGTGTGTTTGAAACTGGGCAGAAATTTGAAAATAGCAATTAGTAAAGAAATTAATAGATAAAATAAAAAAAATAAAAAGGTTACAAGCCAAAAATAAAAAAAGAATTGACTGCTCGGTCGAATATTTATATAATTTGGGGCATTTTAGAAGGACAGTCCAAAATTAAATACGAGAAAGAAGAGAGGATCGGACTATTTAATAATAATAAAAAATAAAAAAAGGAAGTAATTTCGACATAAAATTTTGAACGCAGATCTAAAAGTTTAAAGTCCGATCGATATGTCCACGCTTGTGGCCTCGTTAAGGCCGTTTGGGTGCACATCATCTACGGGGAGGTGATGATGTTCCTCTCCTCAAAGTGAGGCACCAGTCTCCTGTAGCTGTGGGTGCTAAGGCAGTGGACCATCTGTGGGTACTGGGCGCCGGTAACGATCTCCATGATTCTGTGGATGGTGTTGTTATCCATGTCATGGCTGAGGAATCCCTGTCGGTAAAGATCATCCCGGCGCGACGTCACTACAATAGCTTCCACTCCCCGTAGTTTGACTGTGTGGATGGCGACCTGGTGGCCATCGGGAAACGTCTTGAAGTTTTCCTCGTAGACCCCGCCTGGCAGTCTGTCGGGGTCCGTGACGTCTCCCACCAAGTACTTAGAGTACTGGCCTTTGATCTTCCGCGCTGCCACTCTCCAGTCACCCGAAGAGGAAGTAGAAGGCCGCGTCTTGGCTGGTTGGTCCCCCGGCGGGGTCACGGCCTTCCTCTTGACAGCCCCAACATCCAGAGTCGCCGTCGCGGAGTCCCCCGTGGGTGGGGGTCTCGACGCAGACGAACGACGAGCGGGAACAGGTGATGCTGGTCGCGGTGCACTGGTTGGCTGCTCAACTTCCCGCATCTGCACAGTCGGTGCGGCTGGTTGGCGAGTCGCCTCCTGTCGCTCCGTCCGGATTGGTCGTGGTGGGGGGGCGGCGACGCAGACGGGACCGCTGCTGGCGGTTGAGCCACCAGCTTTGTCCCCGCCTGAGCCGCCCCTGGCGCACGTTTCCTCTTCCTTGTTCTCTTCCTCTTGGCTGTAGCCGCGTCCCCATATACCAAAGTCACGGTTGCCCGTGACCCGGTGTACGCGACGCGGTACTCTAGCAGCAAGCCATAGCTAGCCATCAATCCCCCCAGGTGGGGGGGGGGGGGGAAGTCGAGATTGATTGATTTCAACTTATTTTCGTGCTTATATCCAATTAAGGTTCAAGCACGCTGTCCTGGGCACACACCTCAGCTATCTGGGCTGCATGTTCAGGACAGTGGGTTAGTTGTTAGTTTGTTAGTGGTTAGTGAGAGAGAAGAGGGTGTAGTGGCCTTACACCTACCCAATGAGCCCTTAAGAACTCGCTCTGGGTTGGAGCCGGTACCGGGCTGCGAACCCTGTACCTACCAGCCTGTAATCCGATGGCTTAACCACTGCGCCACCGAGGCCGGTGTAAGTCGAGAGCGCACGAAATTACGTCCAACTTCATTGCTAGTTCGACTGAGTTAAATTTTGTTTTTATTTAACGACGCCGCTAGAGCACATTGATTTTTTATCTTATCATCGGCTATTGGACGTCAAACATATGGTCATTCTGACACTGTTTTTAGAGGAAACCCGCTGTCGCCACATAGGCTACTCTTTTTACGACAGGCAGCAAGGGATCTTTTATTTGCGCTTCCCACAGGCAGGATAGCACAAACCATGGCCTTTGTTGAACCAGTTATGGATCACTGGTCGGTGCAAGTGGTTTACACCTACCCATTGAGCCTTGCGGAGCACTCACTCAGGGTTTGGAGTCGGTATCTCGATTAAAAATCCCATGCCTCGACTGGGATCCGAACCCAGTACCTACCAGCCTGTAGACCGATGGCCTGCCACGACGCCACCGAGGCCGGTGTAAGTCGAGAGCGCACGAAATTACGTCCAACTTCATTGCTAGTTCGACTGAGAGTCTCGGCGTTTGCAAGCGTTTTTTTTATTTTTAAAGCTCGATAAGACCATTTTAATACCTTCTTCAATGGCTTAGATCATTTCATTCATTCATCTTACTGAACTGTTACAGTAACTACGTGTACAGATAATATGTTTACAGTCATTTGTGGGCAACTCTTTTGATGGTTGGTTACATGCTCAGAATACCGGTACGGCATTGATTTTAGATCACGCAATTCATATCAACATTTTAAACTATTTTAGTTATTTTAACACATGATATTAATATCGACACATAGAGACATTTTTGCACATAAAAATCTACGTTGGGACCAAAAAAAATATATCAAATCGAAGTTTTGAACAGTACACATCGAGTGCACAACATTTCATATCAACACGATTGAAATGCAAAATGCCGCGAATGTTACAAGTTGATAGGGGTAGGACTATTGCTTTAATTATGCAGGGGCAATCGCAACGTCACGTCGCACAGCAATTTTGGGTACATGACTCAATGACAGCTCGTTTAGTTTGGCGTCTTAGGGCCACAGGATGTATTAGCTGACCGTCCCAGGAGCGGACATCCCCGCGTTACGTTGCCACGTCAGGATAGAGACATACGTCTCACACGCCTCTGTAACCGATTTCAAACGGCTACGGAGACTGCGAGTCAAGTTGTAGGCACTGAAGATGTGTCCAGGAACGGTTCGGAATCGGTTGCGGGAGTTCAACTTAAGGCCACGACGTCCCTACGTTGGTCCGCAACTTACACCCAGGCGACATCAACGTCGATTGCAAAGGCTGCGTGCACATGCACCAAATCGGTTTCATTTGGCCCACTGGATTTATTCGGATGGACGACACCTGTGTATCGACGTCGTTATATATATATATATATATATATATATATATATATATATATATATATATATATATTCGTTCGTATAGTCAAAGGCCGCGAAATGCATTATGAAGAATGAATAGATAGAAAGGGACTATACACTAGAATCCCCTTCGGGATTCCTATCTTTAAGATACTCATCCATCAAATAAACCAGCATCGTCCATGAGATACGCAGTCATTGTGGGTGGTATAAGCAATACAGTCGGGGGCGGGATCGATTCCAGTCGGTAAAGCGCTCGCCTGGGATGCGTTGCTCGCAGCCCAGCCCAAAGTTAAGCCAGCTCAAAGTTAAACCAGCTCAAAGTTAAACCAGCCTCGGACATTATGCTAGTAGGTACCCGGTACCAGCTCTCACCCAGAGCGCGTTTTAATGGGTAGCTGTAAGGCCACTACACTTTTCTCTCTCTCTCTCTCTCACTCTCTCTCTCTCTCTCTCTCTCTCTCTCTCTCTCTCTCTCTCTCTCTCTCTCTCTCTCTCTCTCTCTCTCTCTCTCTCTCTCTCTCTCTCTCTCTCTCTCTCTCTCTCTCTCTCTCTCTCTCTCTCTCTCTCTCTCTCTCTCACACATGCTCTAGAGGTTTCTTTAAACAGATCGAGCTTTAACTTCAAATTCATGTGGGTTACGTGTATATCATATTGTTAAATGTTCATTTCGTCTTATTTTCGTGTTTATATTCAATTACGGTTCAAGCACGTTATCCTGGGTACACAACTCAGCTATCTAGACTGTTTGTCCAGGACAGAGGGTTAGTTGTTAATGATTAGTGGTTAGTGATAGAGAAGAAGGTGTAGTGCTCTTACACCTACCCAATGAGTCGTTAAAACTCGCTCTGGGTGGCAGCCGGTACCGGGCTGCGAACCCTGTACCTACCAGCCTTATGTCCGATGGTCTAACCACGACACCACCAAGGCCGGTTACGCTTCACAACATAGAACTACATTTGAGTTTATAGAAGAGGAATAAATCGACATTTTATTCATTGTTTAAAGGCCCGTAGCCAATGGGGGGTCGGGGGGAGGGAGGGAGTATCATCAGACGTGAATGCATATGACTCATATAATCCCAAACACCAGTCTTTATGATGTATTGGTCATGATGTCATTCATTACGTATAAATATTTATCTATGATATCCATGTCATAAACCCATATGATAATTTTAGTGTATTAACCCGGTTAATAATAGTAAATTTGCAGTCTCTAGGTAATGTGTTGCAGTGGTTGGGTCATTTCCTTACAAGCCAACAAGACCTGTGTACCCGAGCGTAACGTTTTCAAAGATTTAGTTAAAACGCGTGACGTCAAACTAATTTGTGCTAATCGTGATGACGTTATATACTGATGGCGGCGACGTTAGTACTGCTATTTACAAAAAATTGCATTAAAATGTTATTTTAGAAGTGTTATAGTATAAATAGAATTCGCTATTAACATAGACTCTGTTGATATTTTCCATATTAAAAAAATACTCGTGACAAATACTCTGTTTATGTCATGGATGTCGATTTGTATGGAAATCTGATCATAAACGCGCATCAGGTACAATATCTAGACACTAATCTGATTTTAAAAAGTCATGGAAGAAATATAATTTTTAAAAAAGAAGAAAAAACAAAAACACAATAAATATCGGTGGCAAATGGCCTTTCCGTCTTATTCAAGACGATGGGTTGAGTGGGAAATTTCACTATTGTGATCAAAGGGGTGTTTTAGTAATGCCAACATTTCTATAAAGGTAGTACTGAACCAAATAACTTCCGGCTGGGTCAAAGTTCGATGTACACCCAAGTTTTGATAAAGAAAAAAAAAAGTACTCGAATTTTGTGCGGAACTAGGGTAGTGATAGACGCTACCCGTTATCTCAGAAATGAGCAGCTTGATCCCCATTTTTTTTTTATGATTAACTTTAAGGGTGGGGGGGGGGGGGGTAGTATTGATATCCGTGGCGTTTATGTCTATTGATAGCTGCAGGTAGGAGTTTTAGCCACATATGTTACTATTGTCGTCTATGGGATTTGATTTGGTACTATACACCCAATAACTGGCAGTAATTTGGAACAATGTCCTGTCCAATAGTCCCAATATTGTTATATGGAACTCTTTTGTTATAATATATAGGTATTGTAAGCGAAAATGCATTTAACACGTATGGACATTCTACTCCGGGAAACGGTAAAATTGTGAAATGAAACGGTGTATTGGATTATCTTTGTTTTATGTGTATTGCAGAACAAATTTTAGAACTGGTTACTGTCTTAAGATATCGGCTTTATCCAGCTCATATAACTTCCGCAGGATAAAGCCGATATCTCAACACAGTAACCAGTTATTCTCTATGTCAAAGTTTCATTCATTATCGTCTGGCATTACAAAACACCACCACCACCACCACCAACACCAACACCAACACCACCACCAACAACAACAAAGACAGTAACCAGTTATTCTCTGTATAATTATTGTATATTAGGGTGGCATTATGGAATCCTATTTCGCATTTGTTGAACCTGTTTAATTTAATTGCAACCAGTATTCGGCAGTTTCCGTAAACTACAACGAGCCAAACAACTCGAAAGACCTAGCCCAATTCCGCCACGTTCCGTTTGTTAGAAAGAAGCGGTAAATTCCGTCTGTCCCGGATCATGTCCCTGGCTATCCAGGGGCGGAACCCGGGACAGACATGCTCGAAACCTTAGTGGTATATGAGCATGTTAAAATAATATAAAGTTGAAGGTAAATTCCGAGTGGTTCCCAATGCATGTTACGCTGACTATCCTATTCTCTGTAAACTTTTTAATGTTATTTTAGATTCGGGTATCTTTCCAGAGAACTGGTGCAACGGCACTATTATCCCCATATTTAAAAAGGGTGATTAAAACGATGTAAACAATTATAGAGGTATTACTCTCAGGAGCCACTTAGCAAAATTGTTTACCTCAATTTTAAACAATAGATTACTGAATGTGAGTTCAACCTACAATATAATATCTGATGCCCAGTTTGGCTTCAGGCCTGGTTTCAGCACATTTGACGCTATTTTTGCTGTACATAGCCTTATAACTCTTACGCTTGGCAATAAGAAAATACTATATTGTGCCTTTATTGACTATAGTAAAGCATTTGATACTGTTGAACATAAGGCATTATGGCTAAAAATTTATAAATTAGGATTAAATAGCAAGCTTGTAAATGTTGTAAAATCAATGTATGGTCAGATCAAATCATGTGTTAAATATCAGGGGAAAATATCTGAATCGTTCTGGTACAAATCTGGTCTAATTCAGGGAGAAGCCCTCTCGCCATTTTTATTTTCATTATTTGTCAATGATTTAGAAATGGAACTGTTAAATACCACGGACTGTCTATACCAGTTAAATATGCTTCACCTCTGTCTTCTAATGTACGCCGATGATACAGTATTGTTCTCTGAAAGTGTACATGAATTGCAGAGTATGTTAGACACATTGTATATATACACAATTGAGTGGAATTTAAAAGTAAATATTAATAAAAGTAAAATCATAGTATTCAGAAAAGGTGGAAATGTGAAACCTGAAGAAAGGTGGACCTATCATGAACAAACTTTAGAAATTGTCGATAGTTTTAACTACCTGGGGGTCTGTCTTCATTATAATGGAAAATTTAACACCTCTCAGAAGGTAATATGCAACCAAGGTAGAAAAGCTATGGCTGCTTTATTTGCTAAAACTAGTAACTATTTTTTAAATGCAGAAACCTTACTATCATTGTTTTATACATATATTAGTAGTATTTTAACTTATGGTTGTGAAGTGTGGGGTTTTAACAAAGCAAACAGACACGAGATTCTACATTTGCAATTTTGTAAACGTATTTTAGGCGTGAAACGGAGCACTACTAATATGATGGTGTATTATGAATTAGGCCGATCACCTCTGTATATAAGTAGGAATATACGAATTGTAAAATATTGGATAAAGTTGTTGAATACAGATAACTGTATTTTAAAAGAGTGTTATACCGCCCTCTATGACGAGTGCATAAGAAAACCACGTACCATCAACTGGGTTAGTCAAGTACGAGACCTCCTTCTCACTAATGGTTTTGGCCATATATGGTACAATCAAAATGTAGAAAATAGCAGAAAATTTTTATCATTATTCAAGCAGATCAATTTATTCAGGCTATGTTTGCTGTATTTAATAATTCTCCAAAGTGTCTCCTATACAAATTCATTGTTAATAATTTTTGTCTACAACCTTACCTTCAGAAACCTATCGCCCTGAAATATAAACGTATTTTGAGTAAATTTAGACTTTCTGCACATATTCTCTCCATAGAAACGGGCAGATACCATCATATCGATAGAAGCAATAGGATATGTAATCTCTGCAACATGAATGTACTAGAAGACGAATATCACTTTGTTCTAGTTTGTCCGTTCTACTATACTATAAGAGATAAATATATTAAAACTTATTATTATAATAAACCATCAACTCTGAAATTAACACAACTACTGTCCACCGATAACTCAAGAGAGTTAATTAAACTGTGTAATTACTTGATAACTGCTACCACACATAGAACAGACAACCTTGATTTATGAGTATGTTTTTATTTATGTATTTATTTCATTACTGTATTTTACTATCGACTGTGATAACTTTTAATAGGTCTATCCTGTAGACCTCACCATTCCCCGCAATGTGTACAATGTATTATTTTATAGTAAATATGTTTGTATGCCTATAAAATGTATATTTTTTGGCAAATAATAAACTACTTAAACTGACTACTCACTACAAGATGGTTACCAAACCAGTTTCTAATAAAAAGCACACTGATTTATTAGTCATAGGCTATTGGATGTTAAACATTTGGTAATTTTGACATAGAGTTATAAGAAAGGAAACCCGCTACATGTTTCCATTAGCAGCAAGGGATCTTTCATAGGCGCCAACCCACAGACAGGAAATTGGAAATGTTTTATTTAACGACGCACTCAACACATTTTATTTACGGTTATATGGCGTCGGACATATGGTTAAGGACCACACAGATATTGCGACAGGAAACCGCTGTCAACACTTCACGGGCTACTCTTTTCGATTAGCAGCAAGGGATCTTTTATTTGAACCATCCCATAGACATGATAGTACATACATGTACCACCGCTTTTGAAATACCAGTCATGGTGTACTGATTGGAGCGACAAATAACCCAATGGGCCCACCGACGGGGATCGATCGCAGACCGACCGCGTAATAAGCGAGCACCGTACCACTGGGCTACGTCCCGCCGCCAGTTTCTAATTAGTTTCTGATTGAAAAGGAACAAATGTCCAACTCTGTGCTTCAGTTTCTAACAAGTTTCATGTTTTATTTCAAGCAATTAACATAAAACATTCTGCAACAATTAGAAAAACCCAAATCCACTGCGTAAAATTGCGAATTCTGCACATGATCTTCATGGAAATTGATTTTCCGCGGACCAAAAACTATTCTGCACGATGGTGCAACTTGTGAAAACATTTCCGCACTCTGCGGAATCCCGGAATCCAGGAGGGACTGGATAATGAGTGAGTTTATTTAAACAGTGTTAATCTCAACCGGAGATGACTATAGGTTTTATCTCTGTCCTGTTGTCTGTATGTCTGTCCATCTGTTCGTTTGTCTGTCTGTTCGTCTGTCCGTCTGTACCGAATAGTTTTCGGAATGGTTGTTTTCACATGTCTTAAACTGGATTGCTCAAGAATGTGGCAGTATCAAGTTATTTATGTTCAGCTTTGTACAGAGATGTAAAGATATTAATTTTCAACACTGGCATGATAAAATTAATTCTTCTCATTTTAAAGGCATATTCGTCTTATAAATCTCTTTTAGAAACAGAAAAGTATATGTTATATTTGTCACAATATAAGAATCTCTTGAGAATTTTTTTCTAAATTTAGGTGTTTGTCACATAAATTAAAAGTACAAAAAAGTAGATATAATCCAGTAATAGAAAGAAATGAAACTATCTGTTTAAAGTGTAATCTCAATCAAGTGGAAGATGAATATCATTTTCTTTTAGTACATATTATGCTTTGAGCAGGAAATATTTCATATCCGAATACTTAATTATAAATCCTTCAAGAAAAAATATAATTTATTGATTTCCACCGAAAATATAAAGTGTATAAAAGGAATAGCCTTGTTTTTAAAAATACATTTGCCAGTTTAAGTTTAATATACATGTATTGTAATCTGTACACGCGATTAATTTGTTTTAAAAGTAGTTGTCTTGGTCATGTGGCCTCAGTAACTGAATAAATATCTTGTCTTATCTTGTCTTGTAAACCAGTGAGCTGACATTTTATGTATAGCTTTATTATGTACTGTTATAGATCAAGTTTGACTGTCATGGGCCTTGAAGTTAGGGGCCTTGAATTTAGGTGATACGAAAAATGTTTTGGGCTCGGTAGGGGACATGTATTGCTTTAGCAGTACTCTCAGAATGCTTGTTAATATTTGTAGATTATGCTACAGTATGGTGAAGCTAGTTTATATAATAATAATGACAACAACAACAACAACAATAATAAAAAAAATTTTTTTTTATTATTCCACTGCCTGGTATCCTTTGAATTCCAACCCATTTCTTCCCAATCTGTTAACTCCTATCTTTCAACTTCTTTCGCTGTCCACCTCCACATCCCAGCCCTTGTATCTCCAACTGCGACAGGTGCTTGTCTCTTGTGACTGTCCGTGCCATACACCTGCCATTCCACATCAGCGTTCAGCTGTGGGCTTAGTCTGACCACTTCGGGGAGTGTTCAGTAGTTACTTCTGTCATTGTTAAGAGCCACTTGTAAGCACCTACTATGCACTCCTACTACCGACGGTCGTTAGTTAGTGCTGTGGGTCAGACCAACTTTACTACTACTACTACTACTACTACTACTACTACTACTACTACTACTACTACTACTACTACTAATAACAATAATAATAATAATAAAACGTAAAACGTAAAACATAACAACAACAACAACAACAACAACAATAATAATAATAATAATAATAATAATAATAATAATAATAATAAAACGTAAAACATAAAACAATAACAACAACTGACCAACCAACCAACCAAACAAGTCACAAGAAACCCCAAAATAACAAACGAACAATGAAACAAAGAAACAACAACAAAGAGAAAAAAGGATAGAAAGAGAAGACCAAGGAAACCTATTTGTTTTTACCATGCCACTCTATTGTTATCCAGTTCATGACTGAGACCATGAGCCAATAACAAAGAAAATATATTAACAACATTTCAAAGGCGATTGTTTCCGATGTCGTTAGCGTCAGTGTATGCGGAGACCGGAACTTCACTTCACATTGCCATTTGACAATTCTTAGATCTATTTGTATCTCAAACAATATCGTTGAAGAATATTGAAACTGTCTTCCTTTATCCGATTCTTTAATGTAGAAATATTAGCTAAATATACATTACCGCAGTGCTATTATCTATGTGTGTAGGCGAAATACTGAATAAAGATACCGGCCTAGGTGTTAAGCCATCGGACTACAGGCTGGAAGGTACAGGGTTCGTAACCCGGTACTGGCTCCCACCCAGAGCGATATTTAACGGCTCATTGGGTAGGTTTAAGACTACTACACCCTCGTCTATATATATATATATATATATATATATATATATATATATATATATATATATATATATATATATATATATATATATATGTGTATGTGTATGTATATATATATGTGTGTGTGTGTGTGTGTGTGTGTGTGTGTGTGTGTGTGTGTGTGTGTGCGAAATACTGAATAGAAATACCGGTCTCGGTGGTGTCGTGGTTAAGCCATCGGACCTAAGGCTGGCAGGTATTGGGTTCACAACCCGGTACCGGCTTTCACCCAGAGCGAGGTCTATCGACTCAGTGGTTAGGTGTAAGACCACTACACCCTCTTCTCTCTCACTAACCACTAACAACTACCCAACTGTCCTGGACAGACAACCCAGATGGCTGAGGCACGTGCCCAGGACAGCGTGCTTGAACTTTAATTAAATATAAAAACGAAAATAAGTTCAAGAAGAAGAATAGAGATGTGGTTAAATATTTTACAGGACTTCTATTCATTTGGATCTCGTATCGTTACGTATTGTAAAGATCCGAAAATGTTTGTCTCTTTGGACATGTGTCATCTGCTTGGGATTCCATCCAGAACTTTTATTACAATTGTTACATAATACTGACTTTTATTGTAATTTTATCTCTGTGATATTTGTATTTTTTGCACAGTTCTTTACACTGTGTTTTTATCTGACTGTTGATTGTTTATATTGATGTTGATCATCACTTAATGTTTTGCATTTACCATAGCCTGACACCCAATAGCCGATGTATTTTTCGTGCTGGGGTGTCGTTAAACATCTATTCTATTCTATTTTGCTTGGGATGGGGAATTCGGCGTAATAACTGGGATAACCTTTCAAATGATGATACAAACATGATACACTTCCAAGCTAACTTGCGATGAGGACAGACGTCTCGCCATGTACTTTCGAGTTAACACCCCCATTGTCATTGCCGAAAAGGGCCTTGACAATCCTATGGATGGTGTGGCTATCCATCTCTCTAACCAGGACCACTTGTCGGTAGACTCCTCGGTGTTGAGTTAGTACCAACCCCGTCTTGCCAGGTGTAGACTTGATGTGGTGTAGCTCGTAAGCGCTTCCGTCAGGCAGTTGTTTTAGCTCTGGTTCCACTAGTCCGCCCATCAGAGATGCTGGATCCGAGGTGTCCACCTGCACGAACTTCAGGAAGCCGGACCTGATTTTCCCGATCTGAACTTTCCAGACGGCTTCCGAGTCGGAGGGGGACGGTGCTTGTGAAGGTGGAGGCCTTGCCTTGTCAGGCTGGTCGCTCGGCTGAGCGACGGCCTTCGTCTTCGCAACGGCTCCTGCCAGAACCGCCGCCTTCCGAACTGGCAAGACTGGTGACAGTGGCCAGTTACGTGTAGGCGGTGGCATAGAGGGAGATGGTGGTCCGTCTGCGGGCGTCTCGCACATCGGCGCGTTGAGAACATCCCTCGGTGTTGACGGCGGGTCCGGATGAGCTGGTCCTTTCGTCTTGGGCCGAGCCGGGGGCAGCGACGCAGAAGGGACCGCCGCTGGCGGTTGAGCCGCCAGTTTTGTCCACTCCCCACCCCCCCCGAGCCGCCCCTGGCGCATGTTTCTTCTTCCTCCGCCCTCTTCCCTTCCTCTTCTGCGAGTCCGAGTCGCCGTACATCAAAGTCACGGTTACCCGTGACCCGGTGTACGCGACGCGAAACTCCAGCAGCGATCCAAAGCTTGCAATGAAGGCCCCCCCCCCCCCCCCCCCCCCCCGCCGGTGGGGAGGCAATTCGAGAGCACAGGCGACAGCGTCCAGCTTCTTCGAGAGTTAGCTTGGAAGTGGATTAGTATTGGTGGGTTTTAAACATGTTTAGTTTTCGAGTGTGTTTTCGGAAAATCTCCATCCAGCTCAGTAGGTATCCGTGTGTTTCCGTCACGATTAGTATTCATGGGTTTCTAACATATTGATATTCCGACCCGTCCTCCTACAAAATGTTTTGTAAATAATTTCAGTTTGGTTTGACGTAAGAAGAAAAAGTTGGGGTTTTTTTTTGTTGTTTTTTTAACAACAAAGGAACACATTGATTAATTAATTGTCGGCTATTGGATGTCAAACATTTGGTCATCGTGACACGTAGTCATCAGAAGAAACCCGCTACATTTTTCCAAATGCAACAACGGATTTTGTATATGCACTTTTCCACAGACAGAAAAGCACATACCATGGCCTTTTCCTAATTGTGAAGCACTGGTTGGAACGATAAAAAAATCCAATCAACTGAATGGATCCACCGAGGTAAAATAATTAAATAAAATTGTTTTGGAAATGACAACAAATTTTTGAAACTATTTTTGATGCAACTTAGAAAATAATCAGATCAGAAATAAATAACTTGTAGTAAATTAAATAGTATGAACAAAAAAGCATTTCCTGTATTTAACGACGCACTCAACACATTTTATTTACTGTTATATGGCGTCAGACATGTATGTATGTATGTATGTATGTATGTATGTATGTATGTATACAGTCAAACCTGTCCTAGCGGTCACCTGTAATCAGCGGTCACCTGTCTTAAGCGGCAATTTTTTATCGACTCCCTTATGTGACCGCTTAAAGGTTTGACTGTGGCACAAGACACGTATGTTGAAGTATTCCGAATGTAACGATATCTTAATATTTCAGGCTGGCAACAGCAACTTATAGATATAAAGTTTTAAAATGTCGGTCAATAATGTATATGGTTTATAAGTGACATATCCAGCACTCGCTGTGTATCAACAGTCATGATTCAAAATAAAATGAAGAAAATTAAACGGTTTTTTTTTTAATACAGGATTTTTAGTAATTATATATAAAATTGAAATGAAAACATACGTAATGTCATCCCCTGTTATTTGACTACTACAACTTGCCAAAACATCTTGGTCTGGTTTTAACTTTATTGTATTATACGATTATCTTTTAAAGAGTGTTCATTCTGATTGCCATTCTTCTGTGTAGTACAGGACAGGAAATGCTTTATTTAACGACGCACTAAACACATTTTATTTACGGTTATATGGCGTCAGACATGTGGTTAAGGACCACACAGATATTGGCAGAGAAAACCCGCTGTTGCCACTTCATGGGCTACTCTTTTCGATTAGCAGCAAGGGACCTTTTATATGCACCATCCCACAGATAGGGTAGTACATACCACGGCCTTTGATATACCAGTCGTGGTGCACTGGCTGGAACGAGAAATAGCCCGCGGTCCATAGGCATTCGGGTTTTTTTCCCCGACACGATTAGTATTCGTGGCTTTCCTATGCATTTAGTACTCGTGTGTCCTCGGAAACCTCCCATCCAGCGCAGTAGCCATTCGCTTGCTTCCGCCACGATTAGTACTAGCGGGCTTACTGCATGTTTAGTATTCGTGTGTTTTCGGAAGCGATTAGTATCATTAATTGTGTGTCCGATGCTAAACCTCAACGACATGGAAATCGTGTTTTTGTACAGGATAAAGACTCAAGGGGATTTGCTTGACAATGTCATGTCTCCTACCATTAAGTGATGGCTTTTGTCTGCATGTTTCTTTTCAATTTATTTCCTTGCTTATTTCCGAATAATTAAAAAAAAAACCCCAGAACAAACGCTACTCTGAGCACGCACACCTTAGCTATCTGCGGTTGTCTGATTAAAACAGTTAAAGATTTTTTTAACGACACCACTGGAACACATTGATTAATTAATCATCGGCTATTGGATGTCAAACATTTGGTAATTCTGACTCGAAGTCATCAGACGAAACCCGCTACATTTTTCGTAATGCAGCAAGGGATCTTTTATATGCATTTTCCTACCATTCCCAGTCTGGAACTCGTCGCGGTAAGACGTGTTTGTGCACACTGCACGTGCTTTCGCGGCTCGACTTGGCGATCCTTCCTTTTTATCAGCGAAGTGAAGTTTTCTACTGGGATGTATGCGCCCTTGAAACTGATTGAACGCTGGAACGCTTCTCGTTTCGACAGTATGCACCACCAGGTTGGATTCTTTTTTAGCGAGATTCCTTGCCTCCACGTCATTTCTCCGTCTGACTATATTGACTTTCTTTTTTCGTGACTCGTATGACGGCCATTCTGCAGAACGCCACGGTTGTTCGCGTTTATTCTCTACATGTCCGAGCCTGTCCTAGCAGCACTGGAAGATTGACCGCCCCACTCTAAGAAGAAATAGGAAGTATTTTCTAGACTTTGCTTTATAGTGATACCATCTCGTATCCTCCAGAGTCGGGCCCGTCCGCACCACTATACCAACCCATGACGACTGGACTATACCCGTCTGATACTCTCTCTCTTTTTAAGACGGATCCGGCTTCTCAAGATTTGTATTTCAACACAGCACTTCACCTTCAACGTCTTAATGACTGTCAATCTAGGGGTTTTCTTGATGGGATGCAACCCATCTCGTCCCTATAAGCTGTGCACGCAAACGGCCTTAACGAGGCCATCACGTGGACATATAGATCGGACTTTAAACTTTTAGACCTTTGTTCAAAATTTTATGTCGAAATTACTTTCTTTTTTAATATTATTAAATAGTCCGATCCTCTCTTCTTTCTCTTATTTATTTTTGGACTGTCCTTCTAAAATGCTCCAAAATATATAAATATTCGGCCAAGCAATCAATTCTTTTTATTTTTGGCTTGTAACTTTTTATTTAATTTTTTTTTTTCAAATTCTATTAACTTTTTTACTAATTGCTATTTTTAAAATTCTTCCCATTTTCAACTCCCCCCTCTCCCCCCCCCCCCCCCCCCATCCCGAGTCAGACCACCGATCTTATCGGAGGCAGGACTCGGGATGGGCGTGTTCGAAACCCTAGTGGTATATGGGCGCGTTAAACTAGTTATCTATCTATCTTTCTATCTATCTATCTATCTATCTATAGATCTATCTATCTATCTATCGGCTTACTAATCTTCCAAAACTTTTCATAGCTCCCTATTTTCCTTTTTGGCGGACCGTTCAAAATTACGCCTAATTTCCTTCACGAAAACTGCGCACCCTTTCTCTTTGGCTTAATCCTACGGGACATTCCAAATTCCATAGCACCATCCCACCCTCTGCCTTTTACCGACCCCGGTCGGACTGCTGGTGCTCCCTTGAACCTGCCAATGCAGGCGGTCCGCCCTCCATCCCACCCCACCCCTTTCCTGTCCTGGACGGAGGAGCTGGCTGAGGCCGGCACCTGTGTCCAGGACAGGCGTGCGCTACAACAGCTTGCTCTGAATGTGCGCGTTAAACACTCTGACCTGACCTGACCTGACCTGACCTAATGGAAAACAAAAATGTAGCGGGTCTCCTCTAAGACTAAGAGTAAAAAATTACGAAATGTTTGACATTAAATCGCCGGTGATTAATCAATCAATGTGCTCCAGTGGCTCTTTCACTTTGTTTTGGCGGACTGCCATTGTCCCAAGTTGATACTTCCTTTCTGATCCGTCATCAAGAGGACTGCCACCGTGAAGCGTCATTCGACAAATTTAAGGTTGCATAGTATCAACGAAGAGAGTTCCGTGTCATATTTACGGAGTAAAAGCAGGTGTGGGTGTGATTGGTAGTAATATGTGACATTGATTATTTGTGCAAATACTATTATCCATTGACAATATATAAATAGACTTTTATTTGTTATACAGTTGTTATGCAGTATATACCAGAGGTTGAAACTAATGCGGGTACCCCCCAAAAAATGGAACTGCAATTTTCAGGGAAAATGACGGTTGTTATTAAAAGCACGAATTAAATCTCTTAAATGTTGTGTGACACCCCCCCCCCCCCCCACACACACACACCCTCCACCATTTTCTTGCAGGTAGGTGAGATGTGAGGTGTCACACTTTTTATTGCTGTACTTCCTGGGTGTGCTGATACGCTGCTTATATCAGTTTTATTAGTTAACTTTTTTCTAATTGCTATTTTCGAAATTCTGCCCATTTTCAACTCTACCCCCCCCCCCCCCCCCCCCCTCCCGAGTCAGGCCACCGAACTTATCGGAGGTCGGACTCGGGATGGGTGTATTCGAAACCCTAGTGGTATATGGGCACGTTAAATTAGTTATCATCATCATATTAGTAAACGTTAACATTATTGGCAGTAGGAATTGATTTGGTCTATTAGAACCTTAAACTTGCTCCTTACATTCCGGGAATGGCCGAATGATCCTCGAGGTTAATCACACTCGGGCGACTCGTTCCTGTCACGGTGTAATTCTGATGGACGACTTGTTGGTTCTGCTTCTATAATAAACAGGGGAATTGAAGCTGGTAATGGCCATATTTGTTGCTGGCGGGTTTTGACGACTCAGTGGGTAGGTGTAAGACCACTACATCTTCTTCTCTCTCACTAAAGCTAACCCACTGTCTTGGACAGGCAGCCCAAATAGCTAACTGAGGTGTGTGCCCAAGACAACGTGCTTGAACCTTAATTGGATATAAGCACGAAAATAATGTTGAAATAAATATTAATAGAATACAATAGATTAGAATAGATTTTTAACGACACCCTAGCACGAAAAAGGTATAAATAAATGTCTTATAATAAAATAAAATAAAAATACCGGCTTTGATGGTTTAGTGGTTAAGCCATCATACGAAAGACAGGTAGGTACTGGGTTCGCATCCCAATACCAGCTCCCACCCAGAGCGAGCTTAATGGCTCAGTAGGTGTTTGATCCACGATTGAAAAGAAACACGAAAATAAGTATAAAATAAAACGAAAAGGTTACCACGACACCAGTAAATCACATTGATTTATCAACATTCTGTAATTTAACATATAGTATAAAAGAGGAAACCTGCAAATTGTGTCCAGGAGTCGCAAAATATGTTTTATATGCACCACAAAAACATACAGTATAACACATAGCACAGCCTTTGATATACCAGTCGTGGTGCACTGGCTAGATCGAGAAATAGCCCACTGGGTCAGTCGACGGGGATTGATCCTAGACCGACCGCGCAACAAGCGAGCGTTGTACCAGTAGACTAGGACCCGATCGTGAAACGAAAAAGAAAAAGAAAGAACGAAGCAGAAAGAATCAGTATCCACTGATCCTCAACCTTGACATGGTAAAGCCGTACTGGGAATATACGCTAAAGAGAAAGAAAGAAATGTTTTGTTTAACGACGCACTCAACAAATTTTATTTACGGTTATATCGCATCGGACATATGGTTAAGGACCACACAGGTATTGAGAGAGGAAACCCGCTGTCGCAACTTCATGGGATACTCTTTTCGATTAGCAGCAAAGAACGCTTTATATGCGTCATCCCACAAACAGGGTAGTACATACCACGGCCTTTGATATACCAGTCGTGGTGCACTGGCTGGAACGAGAAATAGCCGAATGTGGCCACCGACGGGGATCGATCTCAGACCGACCGAGCATCGAGCGAGCGCTGTACCATTGGGCTACGTCCCGCCCCCTAAAGATAATGATACAATAAAGGATCTACCGACAGGCGTGTGTGCAAAGGGGGGAGGGGAGGGGGACGTGGGGGATATTGAAACCTGCCAACTCCAAGAAATCTCCAAGAGGTAGCGTGACCCGACCCCCCCAAAAAACAAACGGTTCACCTGTCTAGACCCCTCTGCTCAAATTCCTGCAAAAAGGTGCCTGACTAAGGGGGGGGGGGGGGGGCGGGTTATCGATTGACGACCTAAGCACCTTAAGAGACAGTTCGCTCCACTGATATGGGTTGGATTCCGCCACTGCACAGTTAACAAATGCGATCCACAAATGCCATTTACTTTGTACTTTCTACTACTATTTATAAAACATATTTTCCTATACACCTACGCATTTGGAAATCACAAAAAAATGGTTATGTTCATTAAGGTACTTTTATCATCTGTGGCCAAATAGCAGAACACATCTAAATATTGAACGGTTGTTTTCAAATAAGAAATAAAAAGAAGATCTGCACGAGTAAAACCGTGTCAGGAGCAATCGTTGGTTCTTATTGAATCTTCTTATTGAATCCACGAGTCGCTATTCAGAGAGAGAGAGAGAGAGAGAGAGAGAGAGAGAGAGAGAGAGAGAGAGAGAGAGAGAGAGAGAGAGAGAGAGAGAGAGAGAGAGAGAGAGAGAGAGAGACAGATGACAGAGAGAGACAGACAGACAGATACAGAAACAGAACGAGCGAGAGAAAAAAACAGAGATAATATAGAGAGTGACAGAGACACACAGATAGATGGAGAGAGAGAAACAGAGACAGAGAGAGACAGAGAGAGAAGAGGGAGGGGGCGAGAGAGAGAGAGAGAGAGAGAGAGAGAGAGAGAGACAGAGAGACAGAGAGAGAGAGACACACAGATAGATGGAGAGAGAGAGAGAGAGAGAGAGAGAGAGAGAGAGAGAGAGAGAGAGAGAGAGAGAGAGAGAGAGAGAGAGAGACAGACAGACAGACAGACAGACAGAGAGACAGAGATAGAGACAGAGAGACAGAGACAGAGAGAAAGAAGAGGGAGGGGGAGAGAAAGACAGAGAGGGACGAATGAATGAATGTTTCACGACACCCCATCACGAAAAATACATCGGCTATTGGGTGTCAAACTATGGTAAATGCAAAACATGATGAATGATGAACCACATCAATATAAAAATTCAATAGTCAAATCAAACACATTGTAAAGAACTGTGCACAGTTACACTACAAAGACAATCAGTCGTATGTAGCCATAAAAACATTCCCACAAATTGATCCTGAATACATCATAAATCGTTGATCTACGAAAAAGTACTTACTCGATATATAAAAAAGTATTTCCATTATGGTTATGAGAGATTCGGCCACGGACCGGTACATTTATGTTATGCAAAATTATAGTATCATCCGTATACAAAAACTCCCAGACTATTTACAATCTATACTGTTCTAAAACCTTTCTTCTACAATTTTTATCCCCCTGATACATATGTAATAGTACTGCTCCGAGACAAATTCTGATGACGAAATTTGCATTTTACAAATTACTCAATGTCTGACTGTTAAAGGGATATTCCCGAGTTTGCTGCATTGTAAGATGTTTCCGACTAATAAAATATTTCTACGATTAAACTTACATATTAAAGGGACATTCCTGAGTTTGCTGCAATTTTTAAGATGTTATTGACTAACAGAGACTTTTTAACGATTGTAATTACATATCAAATATATTTTTCTGGTCGTTCTAATATTTGTACTAGGTTAAATTTCATTTTATTTCCTAAAAAAAATTGTTTTCGTACGTACGAAATTATTTGAAGACAAACTCCAGTTTGGGCTTCTTACAAATATTAACACGACCAGAAACACACTGAATATACAGACACTGATATTCTAAACAAGAAAATATATTTAACATGTAAGTTTAATCGTAGAAATATTTTATTAGTCGGAAACATCTTACAATGCAGCAAACTTAGGAATGTCCCTTTAAGTATATGTTCTTGTTTAGAATATCAGTGTCTGTATATTCAATGTGTTTCTGGTCGTCTTAATATGTGCAAAAAGCCCTAACTAGAATTTGTCTTCAAATAATTTCGTACGTACGAAAAAAATATTTTAGGAAATAAAATGAAATTTAACCTAGCACAAATATTAAAACAATCAAAAACACGTTTAATACACAAACACTAATATTTTATGTAATTACAATCGTTAGAAAGTCTTAACATCTTAAAAATTGCAGCAGACACAGGAATGTTCCTTTAAACTTCGCTGGAGATTGTTTAATGGTGAATTTGCATATAGCCCACTGATGATGTAAGGTTTTGACCGTACAACAGGGGAAAACAAATCCAACAAAAAAGATTTGTAGTCATGAAATGTTCTGTTTTCTGAACAACTGTATCCTCTAGGTAATGATCCCGTGGGCTTGAAACAGGCAACGTAAGTCATGTTTGAGAAATGTATAAAGTCGTGACTTATGATGTTTTGAAGGGACGTCGACGATATGATAGGAGTGGGAAAATAACATAGCAAAAATCCACGCAATAAAACAATTAAATGTTTTTTGTTTGTCAAAACGATGTCTGAAACGATCAATGTTGTGATCTTTCATTATATATTAGAAAATGTCTGAGACATTTTTTTCAGATCCTTTGAGACATTTCAAATGAGCGCCTGTCATAACAATGATACATGA
Source organism: Gigantopelta aegis (assembly GCF_016097555.1). Lineage (NCBI taxonomy): Eukaryota > Metazoa > Mollusca > Gastropoda > Neomphalida > Peltospiridae > Gigantopelta > Gigantopelta aegis. The sequence continues at coordinate 33,585,928 of NC_054710.1, read as the reverse complement.
ATATAATTTGGTAAGCCAAGCTAAGATTCCATATTATGTTCGCTTCAGAAAAAAATCCCCATTCAGCGTATGTTTTGTTTTGTTTAACGACACCACTAGAGCACATTGATTAATTAATCATCGGTTACTGGATGTAAAAAATGTGATACATTACGTTTTGTTTTCGAGGTGGTGAAAGTTTCGTGTAAAAAAGGTTTGTTAAAGTTTGTTTTGTTTTACGACACTGGAACACAGGGACTTATTAATCATTGGTTAGTGGATATCAAAAATGTGATAATTCTGACACTTATTCATTACGGGAAACCAGTAAAATGTTTCCTAATGCAGCAAGTGATATTGTATATGCACTTTTCGACAGACAGAAAAGCACATACCACGGCATTTCATCAGTCGTGGTGCAGTGGTTGGAACGAGAAAAACCCCAATCAGTTGTATGAATCCACTGAGGTGGTTCGATCCTGCGATGAAAGCACCTCAACTGTCTGAGCTAAATCCTACGGCGTATGCTTACAGGTTCCAATGTACCAAAACAATTCCTAGTGCCGATAATATTAACTTTACAAACAGCGTATCAACACACCCTGGTAGAACACTAAAGAAAAGTGTGGCACATCGCATTTAATATACATGCTAGAAAATGGGGAGGGTGTGTGTATTTAAAAAAAGTTTGTTTTGTTTAACGACACCGCTAGAGGACATTAATTTATTAATTATCAGCTATTGGATGTCAAACATTTGATAATTTTGACATATAGTCTTAGAGAGGTAACCCGTTACATGTTTCCATTAGTAGCAAGGAATCTTATATATGCATCTTCCCGCAGACAGGATAGCACATACCACGGCATTTGATATACCAGTCGTGGTGCACTGGCTGGGACGAGAAATAGCCCAATGAGCCCACCGACCATTTAAGGGATTAGATGAATGTTTTTATTAGTAAGTTTCATTTTTTTCTAAACATCGCAGTTCCATTTTGGATTTTTGAGCGTATCTGACTCTAGTTTCAACGTCTTATATATACTGCATAACAACTAAACAACAATTAAAAGTGGATTTATTATTCACCATGCAGAATAGTATATATAGTGAGGGACACAGCTGGTGTTACTCCAAAAATACAACTATTTCACAGTCCACTTCCAACGTTGACACAGAACGTTCTTCTTTGGTACAATGCAACTTATATTATATGTATGGGAAACCAAGCGTATTTCACATGACACGTTTGCTTATCCATCAGGAACCGCTACACGGTGTGGTTAAAAGCCGCTAAGTAAGCATGAACATGAAAAAAAAAAAAAAAAAACCCCACACATATATGCAGACTAGATTCCAAAAGATGAAGACTCGTATGAAAACATGGATTCCTGTAGACATTCGTTTGAAGGGTGACACGTTAAATATGTTTATTTACCTCCACCCACTGCAAAACACACACACTCACACACACACACACACACACACACACACACACACACACACACACGCACGCACACGCACACACACACACACACCGAAAGCAAAACCACAAAAAACACAAACAAGCAAACAAAAACGGGGGGGGGGGGGCTGTAATTAAAATAATAATAATAATAATAGTTTGTGCTATCCTGCCTGTGGGAAGCGCAAATAAAAGATCCCTGGCTGCCTGTCGTAAAAGAGTAGCATATGTGGCGAGAGCGGGTTTCCTCTAAAAAAAACAGTGTCAGAATGACCATATGTTTGACGTCCAATAGCCGATGATAAGATAAAAATATCAATGTGCTCTAGTGGCGTCGTTAAATAAAAAACTACTCTTTTTTTTTACATTTGTGAACGAGAACCTACAAATATTATATAAAGGAAGGAACTGTTTTATTTAACGACGCACTCAACACATTTTATTTACAGTTATATGGCGTCGGACATATAGTTAAGGACCACACAGATATTCAAAGAGGAAACCCGCTGTCGCAACTTCATGGGCTACTCTTTTTCGATTAGCAGCAAGGGATCTTGTATATGCATCGTCCCACAGACAAGATAACATACACCACGGCCTTTGATATACATGTCGTGGTGCACTGGCTGGAGTGAGAAATAGCTCAATGGGCCCACCGACGGGGATCGCTTCCAGACCGACCGCGCATCAAGCGGACACTTTACCATTGGGCTACGTCTCGCTTCAAATATTATACAAGTCTAATCTGTGTTTACAAGTAAGTACGTAACTATAGTAGCGTTGATGAATATCATACAGGTATTGCCATGCTTCTATATCGGTAAACAAATAAGACATTAACAATGACAGATATGCGAAAATTAAGGATAATGTGTGACGTCAATAATATTTATGAAGCTGTGACATCCTTTGACACCAACTAGCAGGTCGTGATGTATTATTTCTGTGCTGGAGTGTCGTTAAACATCCATCCATCCATCCATTCATTGTACAGCCTATATCTGTCCAAACAATTAATCGTCTTTGCCCGAAATAGAGATGTTCATTATATGCAGATGCTGGTGGTGACGTCTAGAGGCAACGTTGATGTTCCCGGGAGAGGAGCTTCGTCACGATCAATCTATGGTACTCGTTAACTGTACACAGTTTCTAATATCATTGAAGAGTTCACGGAATGGACAAACACTCTTTGCATACTAACTGGCATATTAAGGATGGTGGTGGTTGTGGTGGTGGTGGAAGGTGGGGGGCAGCGTGTTACTTAGTGATGATGGAGAGAGCGAGGTGTATCTTAGTGGTGGGTAGAGGGGCATGGTGTTTCTTAGTGGCGGGGAGAGGGGCGAGGTGCATCTTTGTGATGGGGAGAAGGGCAGTGTGTTTCTTAGTGATGTTGGAGAAAGCCAGGTGTATCTTAGTAGTGGGTAGAGGGGCGAGATGTATCTTAGTGATGTTGGAGAAAGCCAGGTGTATCTTAGTGGCGGGGAGAGGGGCGAGGTGTATTTTAGTGGCGGGGAGAGGGGCGAGATGTATCTTAGTGGTTGGGAGAGGGGCGAGGTGTATCTTAGTGGTTGGGAGAGGTGCGAGGTGTATCTTAGTGGTTGGGAGAGGGGCGAGGTATATCTTAGTGGCGGCTAGAGGGGCGGTGGTATCTTAGTGGTGGCTAAAGGGGCGGGGTGTATCTTATTTTTGTAGGGAGCAGGCTGGGTTTTTTCCGATTTAAACGAAAATGTCCGAATCTGGAAAATAACATTTATTCATATTAGCACTACTGCAAAACAGTTAAATAGGGTTGCAAACGCAGTGGTGGATAGAGGGGAGGGTGTATCTAAGCGATAGCGGGTAGAGGAATGGGGTGTACGTTAGTGGTGGGGAGAGGGGTGGCAAGCAACATTTCAGCAGGCCCGTAGGGACATCTGAAGAGGGAGGTGGAGGGGGGGGGGGACAGTTGGGGCGGGGCTCAATCGTCAGCGGGGATAACAACAGTCTCCAGTGGGAAGAAAAAGTTAGTTTTCTTTAACGACACCACTAGAGCACATTGATTTATTAATCATCGGCCATTGGATGTGAAACATTTGATAATTTTGAAATATAGTCTTAGAGAGGAAACCCGCTACATTTGTTTTCCGTTAGTAGCAAGGGATCTTTTTATATGCACCATCCCACAGACAGGATAGCACATACCACTGTCAGTGGTGCACTGGCTGGAACGACAAACCGACCGCGTATCAAGCGGGCCCTTTACCACTGGACTACGTCCCGCCTGGACATAAGGTTACGGTCCACAGAGATAACATGGTCATTTTAACGCAGTCACAGTGAGGAAACCCGCTACATTTTTGCATTAGTGACAAGGGATCTTTTATATGTTCCATCCCACAGACAGGATAGCACATACCACGGCCTTTGATATACCAGTCGTGGTTCCCAGCCTAGAGCAAGAAATAGCCCAATGTGCCCACCGACGGGGATCGATCCCAGACCGACCGCGCATCAGGCATGCGCTTTACCACTGGGCTACCTCCCGTCCCACTGATTATAAGAGAGCTAGACGGACATTTGGAAGGTTATACGCTCTAAATAAATAAATGTCCTCTAGTGGTGTCGTTAAACAAAAGAAACCTCTTTTCTTTCTCATAACTGTTCAAATGTCCGTCTTGCTCTCTTGCAATCAGAATATTCAGGCTGTCCGCATTCCTACGAAAACGAGAGCCCGTACGCCTATGAGAAATGCTCTATTTTTTTATAATTTTTTTTTAAATGTATTATCCAGTCGAAGACTCCGGAACAAATTACAGAGGCAAACCAGTGTTTATGTTTGTCAATACGCCGTTACTCGACGTCATTTACAACCCGATCGAAATGTCGTAACCGTTAGGTTCTCCAGACTCTCAAAATTAAGACACGATTTATGACTGCCGGAACGAAATCGTTCAGGGTCCATTGACGACAGATCATAGCCTTCGTGTTCTATTTATTGCAAGTAAACAACGTTTCTTATTTTAAAATCCAACTTGGTTATTTCGCCCAGACCATTTGCGTCATAAATGAGGTGAAATATGAGACATCGGTTACTAGACTATATGAAGTAATGCTACACTAACATATATGCATTAACAGAAGCGAGGCGAATTGGTAATATTTTGTGAAATATGATGAAATAGGGTTCTTAGGAAGAAAGAAAGAACGAAAAAAAACCTGTTTAAACTCCAGCAAAAACGTATTATTAGTATGAGGGAAGACGCCATCTCCCTAAACAAAGAAACAATGACACAATTAAACTTTACCCCCTCCCACCCCAACCCCCCACTCCAAAACAACAAACAAACAACAAAAAACAACAACCCGATAACAACAACAAATCAAATCAACAAACAAAAAATCAACAAACAACAACACTCCTAAAACCCCCAAGAAAAACAACAACAACAAACAAGAAAGAAAAAAAAAACACCCCCAAAAATAAACAAAACAAACAATGCAAAAACAAAACAAAACTACCATTAAACGAAAATATACAAGCAAAACATAAAACAGGTTTTTTTTAAATCCCCACAAAGAGAAAGGAAAAAATAAATAAATAAAAAGAAGAATAGGTCCTAACAGTTAATTACCTTGATGCAATCTCGACACCATTTATAAAAATAAAACGAAGAACTAAGTAGGTCACCACCAACCCGAAATTACGACCTATTATTCACAAAACAACGGACGGTTATAGAAGCACAACACGTCACGGGAATCGAACCCAGCACCTACCAGCCGTAAAGTCAATGACTTTAGGGATGTGTCATGGAGACACCAGGCAGAAACAGACGAAAACATGCAGTGTTCTCAGTTCCATAGTGTCATGTTATTTAGCTGGAGAGACACCCAATAGCCTATGTATATTTTGTGCTAGGGTGTCGTTAAACATTCATTCATTCATTCATTGTTAAAAAAACACACAAAAAATCCGGAAAAAACCAACAACAACAACAAAAAACAAAACAAAAACCCACAAAAAAAAAAAAAAAAAAAAAAAAAAAAAAACAAAACAAACAAAAAACAAACAAAAAAGCAACATAACTGCCATATTCACCAACCCCTTACTTCAGTTTTGGAAAGACCCTGATTTTTAAATGACATTTCAATGTTTTAAATCGGAAATAACACAGTCAATGATTGGCTATTTCTGGATTTTGAAACATAATGTTATATGTGCTATTTTCGTTTGCATCCTAATTCAAATATACTAATAAGTGGCTATTTCCTATTTTGAAATATAAAGTTATATTTGCTATTTTCGCTTGCATCCTAATTTCAATATCCCAATCCTTGTCTATTTCTAATTTTGAAACATAATGATATATTTTCTATTTTCGCTTGCATCCTAATTCCAATACTCCAATGATTTCCGATTTTAAAACGTAATGTTATATGTGCTATTTTCGCTTGCATCCAAATTCCAGTATCCCAATGATTGGCTATTTCCGATTTTAAAACACTGTGTTATATGTCCTATTTTCAATAATATCCTAATTCCGGCAATTCCCCCCCCCCCCCCCCCCCCCCCCCCCCCTCAAATGTTTCATTACTGATAGTGTTACCTGATTCTTTGAGCATATATACCTAAGACGTTCTCTCTGGCCCTATTAACAAGGAACATGGCAAATCTGCCAACGATATTTCGATTTTTTTTAGACCATCACTTTGTAAGAAAATCTCCGTGTATATTTAATCAACTTAATGAATGTTTACGCAGTCTGCTGGCCAGGAATAAATGGCGGCGCAACAAGGGAGTAGAAATTATAATGCTGCAGGGTTATCTTCAGTTCAGGTGATTTAATCTATACCTGTGACGTCACACCATTGTTCATAACGGTAGATTATATTTCAATAATCTACCGTTAGGAACAATGCTCAAAAATTTGAACCCTCTACTGACAGAACTTGTACACATTGTAAACAAGTACCACGCTTCAGCCAACGATGCCACATATCAACACCATTGAATGAATTTGTAATCCAAGTATCATTCATGTGATACTAGAGATAAAAAAGTATTCTGACGGAATACAACGAAGATTGTCGAATACTAAATCGGAATGATAGATTATACGTTTAACGTGTATTACGCTTAATGCCAGACGTAAAAATGAACACTAAGTTTAGTTAATTTACATACCTCTAACTCATTTGGATAAGGTTACAACAGAGTGAAAGAACAGTCTGTGACGTTAAAACAGGATATATCCTTAAAAATAGACTATAACTCGAAATCAGTAAAACGCTACTTCTCAGACGCACGTGCCTTTTTAAAAATACGAAAACAAACTTTTTTGGTACTACTTTTCTACGAAAATGAATAATCTAAAGAGTAAAAAATAAGTAATGTTTGATTTCAGTGATCATAGACGAATCTAATAGTGAAAAATATGCCATAGTGTTTAAAAATTAGGATCTGTCCCTGCCGTTTTGGACATACTCCTTTCCACTATAAGTTGTTTCTTTCATTGAATACAAAAATATATATAATGTTGAAAATCTAATGAATAATGAATACAATTGGAAAATGCACTCGAAAGCGTGGATTCAAGATCAAATAATGAATTCGACCCTACGGGGCACTAGAGTTATGTTTCACGAATGTGCACTTCCTCGTACATTCTCCACTACTTTAAGTAACCAGAATTATCAACAAAGTCTCGTCTCACGATGGAGTAGCAGTTAAGCCACCAACTTTAAGTCTGATAAATACTAGGTTAAAACTCCGGTACCGGTTCCCTCCTAAGGGTGGGGCATAGCCGAGTGGTAAAACGCTCGTCTGATGCGCGGTCGGTTTGAGATCGATCCCAGCCGGTGGGCCTATTGGGTTTTTACTCGTCCCAGCCAGTGCACCACGAGTGGTATATCAAAGGACGTGGTATGTGTTATTCTGTATTTGGGATGAAGCATAAAACGATCCCTTGCTACTAATAGAAAAACGTAGCGGGTTTCGTCTGTAAGACTAAAATGTCAGAATTACCAAATGTTTGAAATCCAATAGCCGATGATTAATAAATCAATGTGCTCTAGTGGTGTCGACAACCAAAACAAACTTTACTTTAAAAAGACGATACAGATAGATGTAATGCGTTTCCAGGACAGCGTGCTTGAACATTAATTGGATATAAGCACACAAATAAATTGAAATGAATTAATTACTAACACGATATCGATGACATTGGCGTAGTGGTTAAGCCCTCTGCCTTAAGAATGGTAGGTACAGGGTTCGTATTCCGGTACCGGCTCCAACCCAAACCGAGTTTTAACGACTCAGTGGGTAGGTGTAAGACCACTACACCGACTTCTCTCTCACTAACCGCTAACTCACTGTCCTGGCCAGGCAGCGCAGATAGCTGAGGTGTGTGTGTGTGTGCCCAAGACAGCGTGCTAGAACCTTAATTAGATATAAGCATGAAATTAGGTTGGAATGAATGAATGTTAATCAATTCCATTTAATTTCATTTTCGATAATTTTCGTGCTTATATCCACACCTATTTGCTACCTATTATACGAAAAATATATAAAATCTGCACAGGACTTCGAGTTCGTGTTTGTTTTCCTGCATGCATCTAAACAAAAACGGACCGGCCTCAGTGACATCGTGGTTAGGCCATCGGTCAACAGGCTGGTAGGTACTGGGTTCGAATCCCAGTCGAGGCATGGGATTTTTAATCCAGATACCGACTCCAAGCCCTGAGTGAGTGCTCCGCAAGGCTCAATGGGTAGGTGTAAACCACTTGCACCGACCAGTGATCCATAACTGGTTCCACAAAGGCCATGGTTTGTGCTATCCTGCCTGTGGGAAGCGCAAATAAAGGATCCCTTGCTGCTAATCGGAAGAGTAGCCCATAAAGTGGCGACAGCGGGTTAACTCTCAAAATCTGTGTGGTCCTTAACCGTATGCCTGACGCCATATAACCGTAAATAAAATGTGTTGAGTGCGTCGTTAAATAAAACATTTCTTTCTTTTTTTTCTAAACAAAAACGGATACTGAACAGGTATTAAATATAAAATTAGCTAACTATTATACATTCACACGCCTTTCAGCTATTATAGGTATTGATCAATATATGTTTTCATACATACATGAAAAAAAAACCCCAGCTACTAAATGGATATTAAATATAAAGGTATTACATTTTATAGCTTTCTCTGTTATATTTTTGGATAATGAAGCAAAATACAAAATCTTCAGGAATTTGCGATTGTTTTTGTTCATACGTCAAGAAAGCGATCCTGAATAGATATTAAAGATATAATTACCCACATTCTTAAGGTCTATTCTTCTGTAGATGACAATGACTACGATTCGCTTTGCTGAATGCCGCCCACTTCATCACCACAACAGAGATTAAATTTAGATGGTCAACCGGCCTCGGTAGCGTCGTACCATAAGGCTGGTAGGTACAGGGTTCGCAGTCCAGTACGGGCTCCCACCCAGAGCGAATGTTAACGACTCAATGGGTAGGTGTAAGAACACTACACCCTCTTCTCTCTCACTAACCACTAACAACTGACCCACTGTCCCGCACAGACAGCCCAGATTGCCGAGGTGTGTGCACAGGACAGCGTGTTTGAAGCTTAATTGGATATAAACACGAAAATAAGTTGAAATGAAATGAAATCCATGGGGTCGGACATAAGGCTAGTGGGTGCTGTGTTCGCAGCCCATTACCAGCTCCCACCCAGAGAGTATTTTAACGACTCAATGGGTAGGTGTAAGACCACTACACCTCTCTATCTAACCACAAACAACGAACCCACTGTTCTGGATAGACATCCCAGATAGCTGAGGTGTGTGTCCAATGCAACGTCTTGAACCTTAATCGGATATAAACACGAAAATAAGTTGACGTCAAATCAATCAATCAGATGGTCTGACATTTTTTAAAGAAAGGTAAATTTAAAGGAACATTCCTGAGTTTGCTGCAATTTTAAAGAAATTATCGAATGACAGAGACTTTTTAACGATTAAAAAATATTTTTCTGCATAAAATATTAGGAGCTGTATATTAAACGTGTTTCTGATCGTTCTAATATTTGTATTAGGTTAGATTTCATTTTATTTTCTCAAATAAGTATTTTTCATACGTACGAAATTATTTGAAGACAAAATCCAGTTTGGGCGTTTTACAAATATTAAGACGACCAGAAACACTTTGAATATACAGACACTGATATTCTAAACAAGAAAATATATTTAATATATTATCACAATGGGTCTCTATTGAGACGATTTCGAGCATCCATCGCACAATCAGTTTAGTTATATTATTAGCACGACTTTCAATCAGTTGGTCGTCATCAGTTTGTCGGCGTGATCAGAACACAACTTCATTACACTCCGGCCGTTCCACAACGGCATTAGAGGGACATACATAATAAATAGAATAAACATGACAAGATGGTTTACAGGAGGATGAACTAATAACATCTAATAATATATAATACATGTATCGGTGTAAACATCTGCATGTGTTATTATCTAGAAGATATCATTGTCCGAGCTTATGGTTAGCAGTACCCCAAATCCGAACAACAAAACTATAATAATACATGATCAGGTCGTATCATTACACAATGCCTCGGTGGTGTAGCGGACATAAGGCTGGTAGGTACAGGGTTCGCACCCCGGTACCGGCTCCAACCCAGAGCGAGTTTAACGACTCAATGCGTAGGTGTAAGGCCACTACACCGACTTCTGTCTCACTAATCATTAACTATCTGTCCTGGACTATAATAATAATAATTTATTCGCCGTAAACATACAGTTCATTGGCACACACACACACACACACACACATTATTCATAAAATAAATATATATTACATAATAAATAAGTTAACCATAATCCACCGTAAAATTATATATTCATCACAAAATAATATATTACAGTCCAGTGGTAAAGCGTTCACTTGATGCGCGGTCGGTTTGGGATCGATCCCCTTCGGTGGGCCCATTGGGCTATTTCTCGCTCCAGCCAATGCACCACGGCTGTCATAGGAAATGCCGTGGTATGTGGTATCCTGTCTGTGGGATGGTGCATATAAAAGATCCCATGCTGCTAATAAAAAAGAGTAGCCCATGAAGTGGCGACAGCGGGTTTCTCTCTCGATATCTGTTTGATCCTTAGCCATATATCCGAGATGGTGTTGTTATTTGGTGTCTCGTCCATAAGAGGACCGCCACTTCAGATGAGATCCTTTACTGTAAACTTCATTCATTGTGAACCGCCATAAAGAGGACTGCCTCTCTCTCTCTCTCTCTCTCTCTCTCTCTCTCTCTCTCTCTCTCTCTCTCTCTCTCTCTCTCTCTCTCTCTCTCTATATATATATATATATATATATATATATATGGAGTGGCACATTTATATATGTACGTGTTTGAGTGTGTGTGTGTGTGTGTGTGTGTGTGTGTGTGTGTGTGTGTGTTTGTGTGTGAGTGTCTTTAGTTTGTTTACGCACGTGATGTGTTTATATTTAATATCTCCTTTATTATTACCCACGTAATTAATTATCATGCATGTATATATGGTTTATTTCGTTTATTGTAGACATTTGTTAATGTTTCATGCATGAATGTGTTTTTAGGTAGTGCTGAAGCGTCCCCCAACATTACCACTATACCGACTTCTCTCTCACTAACCACTAACAAAATGACCACTAACCCACTGTCCTGTACAGACAGTCCTAATAGCTGAGGTGTGTGTCCAGGGCATGGTGCTTGAACCTTAATTAGATATAAGCACGAAAATAACTGTAAAAAAAAACAAAAAAACAATAAAGAAACTGTTCTGTGTGTGCAGCCATTGTCAGATGTAACGTCTAACAGAGCCTCATCGGCTCAGAAATAAAGAGGAATGAAGGAGATGTTTTATTTAACGACGCACTCAACACATTTTATTTACGGTTATATGGCGTCAGACATATGGTTAAGGACCACACAGATATTGAGAGAGGAAACCCTCTGTCGCCAATTCATGGGCTACTCTTTTCGATTAGCAGCAAGGGATCTTTTATATGCACCATCCAACAGACAGGATAGTACATACCACGGCCTGTGTTACACCAGTTGTGGAGCACTGGCTGGAGCGAGACATAGCCCAATAGGTCCACCGACGGGGATCGATCCTAGACCGACCGCGCATCAAGCGAACGCTTTACCACTGGGCTACCTCCCGCCCCTTCTCAGAAATAAATAACTTGTAGTAGTAAATTCAATAGTATAAAAAAGGCGTTCCGTATGGGAAAGACTGTAGTGAAAAAGCACGGCTCCCTTATATAGGGTGCATACTACCAAATCAAATCACATAGAAAGAAAGAAAGACATTGTTTATTTAAAGACGCACTCAACACATTTTATTTACGGTTATATGGCGTCAGACATATGGTTAAGGACCACACCGATTTTGAGAGGAAACCTGCTGTCGCCACATAGGCTACTCTTTTACGACAGGCAGCAAGGGATCTTTTATTTGCGCTTCCCACAGGCAGGATAGCACAAAACATGGCCTTTGTTGAACCAGTTATGGATCACTGGTCAGTGCAAGTGGTTTACACCTACCTATTGAGCCTTGCGGAGCACTCACTCAGGGTTGGAGTCGGTATCTGAATTAAAAAACCCATGCCTCGACTGGGATCCGAACCCAGTACCTACCAGCCTGTAGACCGATGGCTAACCACGACGCCACCGAGGCCGGTTAAATCACATAGATGACAATAATAACATATGTGGCTAAACCTCCTACCTGCAGCGTACCAATCGGACGACCTCCCCCCCCTCCCACCCCCCGCTGAAGCAAATGGTCCGCTTTCAGAACTAAAACATACAGGTTTATATCAACATATAATCGTGCACACTGCTCTTAATCCTAACTATGAATGACCTAAAATGCATGTACACAACAAACAGTTAAATATTAGATAAAGCTAAAAAAAAAAATATTAGGAACTATCTGCACGACAAGGGTACACTGTATCCTTAAAACAGCGGGTTGCACCCTACTCTTATAGCAGCTATATCTGCTTTTGTATGTGGGTTTTGAAACAGTATTAGTTGTTTCGAAAAACAAAGTGTTCTGGGCCGATTTCGCGTAAATGTCCTCGTTAGTGTGTAAATGGGTGAATGGTGGGACAATCATTGTAATTGGCAATTACCCAAGACCGACTGTCGCCATGTTCGAGCGGTACAAGGATAGAGAAGCAGTGAGACGAGCAGCACCAAAAGCCCTAGTCGGAACCAGATTCGATGTTAATGAACAGTATCCAAAAGAGGTTGAAGATAAGAGGAAGCGGCTGTATCCTGTGATGAGAGAGGCAAGGAAACAGAACAAGAAGGCTGTGTTGGTGGTTGAAAAACTGTATATAAATAATGAACTGTATGTCGCACCAGATGCAGTTACAACCAGAAACACGCCCGGGGGATTTAGAGACAGTAGAAAATAGGCCAGGTAGGGAGAACAAAACCGAGATGAACAATCAAACATTAGCGTTTGCTCTCTTGATGGGTGTGGTCTTAAATCAAAGCTTATAAATCCTGACTTTGAGCACTTTCTTAATGATTATGATATAATAGGCTTTTATGAAACTAAGCTTGATGACTTTGATTCGGTTTAAATCGCAGGATACAACATTATTGTTAAAAATAGAACAGGTAATAGTACAAAACGTTCAGGCGGTATCTTAGTAGCCATCAAGGATTATATTTTTAAGTATGTTACTGAAGTTAAATGTATGTACGAAAATGGAATATGGATTCAAGTTAGTAAAGATTTAACTGGAAGTGGAAGTAATCTTTTACTTTCATTGTATATATTCCTCCTGAAAACACTAGATATTCTAATGAGGAACGTTTTGACTTCATTGAAGCTGATATTCTGCAATTAAGCAAAGATGTTGATGAAATCATACTATGTGGAGATTTTAACGCACGGACTAGAATATTGCCAGACTTCGTAAACGTCTTACGTGTTATGTAGTTTGATGAATATGTACAAAAGTATATGCTAGATGTTGAAATACTAAAAAGTTCGGATAAAAATTTGGAAAGAATGTCACAGGATGTTGGAAGACCCACTAATTATGGCTATAAACTACTTCGTTTATGTAAAAATAACAACTTATATATAGTGAATGGTAGATCTGGTTTAGACCAGGGCGTTGGAAAGATAGTAGCACAGTCGATTACACTACATGTACATCTAATATTTTTGTGAATTTGCTTGATTTTGAGGTGAAGGATTTTGACAGTTTATATTCCGATGTCCATTCAGCTATTGTATTCAAATATATTTGTAGTAATACTCGAGCGAATAAGTGTATACAACATGACAATCCGATCGACACCAGCAGCGCGGAAGTAATTCATCCCAAAAAGTGGAGAAAAGAGTTAAAGGAAGAGTTTGTGGTTAATATTGACTCGTCGGATATAGACAATATAAATGCTGAATTTGATGATATACAAAATACTAGAACTTCTAACCAACACAGTATTGACAGTATCGTTAAAAGTATTAATTTTATATTTCTGAACAGTGCGAAACAGACATTTGGTGTTACAAAAACAGGGAAGCGAAGACAGGAAAAGTATATACAGAGGCCATGGTTTGGAGCGGAGTGTAAACATAAAAGAAACGAATATCACCTTGCACGCAAGCGTTACAATGTGGTGAATAATGACACAAACAAAACGATCCTACAAGAAACTAGCAAACAATATAAACAAACTCTTAACAAACACTATAATAGCCATAGACAAGATATGATAAATACATTAAGACACTCTAGCTTGAATAACCCTAAGACGTTCTGGAAGATTCTTAATGATGACGTGCATAATCCATTTGATTTTAGCAATGTTATATCCGTTGCCACATTCTTTGATTATTTTAAGAACTTAAACGAATCAAAACACGATACTATAACCGATTCAAGCCAACATATCGAAACGGATGCTAATATGTATGGACTGGATGATCCAATCACACCAGATGAAATACTAGAATGTGTCAGTAATTTAAAAGGCAACAAGGCTGCTGCTTGTGATGATATACTAAATGAATATTTGTCCTCTACAATCGACACTTTTTTACCAGTTTATGTTAAATTATTCAACTTAGTTTTTGATAGTGGGGTTATACCAGAAGTGTGGATTGCAGGAATCATCAAGCCCATTTATAAGAACAAAGGTGACAAGAAAGATCCCGGCAACTATAGAGGCTTTACATTACTTAGCTGTCTTGGAAAGCTATTTATGGCAGTTTTAAACAAAAGACTAACTGTGACGGAACATGCTCTTAATTTTGTTTTCGCCTGTGGCGATATTAATTGTGTTAGAGGGCCGTGTGAAGTTTCATTGCACTTAGCCCAGGTGGGCAACTTGTTACGTAATACTTCTGCGCGACGGTCCTCGAGCTGTACTTTCTAATACACACCCAGCCAGATGCGGAGGCCATGTGGCGAGTAGTTACGTAATACCTCCGCGAGTGCGGTTTTTACAACCGTGATTTGGCGACGATGGCGACAGCCAGTCTGACGATCAGAGAAAAACATACCGACTCTGGGAGAGGTGGAAAATCAGATGATAGGTGAGGTACCGCGTTGTACCCCCAGGCGATATTCGCTGTCTCTGAGAGTTTTGAATAAATAGCTAGGGTTTAGAGATATCGAGGAGAACCATAGGAAGGTATCCCGGGGGAACGTTGTCCGTCCGGACTTTGGTAAATATATTATTTCTGCTCTGTTGTATAACCTTGATGTGATTGATGTGACTTTAAATATTTTAATACTGTATTATACCAATATTCTTTAGACAGTGTCTTCGGTCATCTGACGAAGTAAATCGTAGGCTTTTTGTTCTAACATTATACGAGTATTTGGTAATATAAAGCTTAGCCAGTCATCCTAGAAGACCTAGGTAAACTGTAGGTTATTGTCTTTTATTGTGATAGGTACCAGTATTAATTCTGTGTTACAAGGTTATTGAATGAGTAGTTAGGGTTAATTAAAATTAACCAGTTAGGAATAGTGTTGTAATTCCTTTATTAATTAAGTTCCCCTGTAAGCGTTTTCTCCATTATCGAACGTGTGTGTGTTAGCGTTTTCTCATTATCACACGTGTGGGTGTTGTGTCACGGTGTAAGTGATTAGCATATTGTTTAAACTAGACCCTATTAGATTAACTAATTAAGTGATCAGTTTCTGGGTTGGGGGGTTATTTATTGTTGCTATTAATTAACTACTGCGCAGTACATTTGTCAGCGTAGGTTAATACAGATTCAAAGTGTATTGTGTTTTTTGTTGTGTTTTTCTAGTGAACTACACGTGCTATAATAATATATACTTATATAAGATCGTATCCTCTGATCATACCTAGACGAGCCACAGCGGGGTATAACTGCTCGATACAGAGAGATCTAATAGATATACAGTTTAGGAGAGATATTTGGATAACTCGTGTTTCATCCGTTACGGGTATTATAGAATCTCCCCGTGACAGGAGTAGAACATTGGGGCGCTCGTCCCGGATCTGAAACGGGACCTGCATATTTGAAAAAAAGTATTGTTTGAAAATGGGGCTTTATAAATTATTTTTACAAATTTACTAGAAGTAGACAACGTTGTTCACTAGAAAATTAATTAATATAAGTGCGTCATATCTAAACATGGATAAGAATTTGCTGGATAAGCCTACGCTTCAGTGTAGGTGGAGATGAAGCGAGCACGTAGGCCGAATTAGTTGAAATTGCGGGTGAGCGAGAAATTGATTTAACATCAGCTAAAACTTTAGGTGATATAAGACAATTTATTATCCAGGAAGTTTTTGGTGATAGCCTGTTTATGGAAGACAGTGAGATTGTTCCAGAGATAGAGATAAAATGACTTGAGTATGGAACAACCATTTAGCTTTTAAAAAGCTTGAGTACGAAAGAGAAGAACGTGCATTAGATAGATAGATAAGAGAGAGATAGAGAGAGAGAGAGAGAGATCGATCTCTACGAGAGAAAACAAGAGCAAGGGATAGAGAGAGGGAGAGAGAAAAGAAGATAGAGATAGAGAGAAAGAAGCTAGGGATAGAGAGAATAGCGAACGACAGATATGAGAAAGAGAGAGGAGAGAGAGAGAGAGAGCGAGAGGAGACGTAGAGAGAGATAGAGAGATAGATAGAGAGAGAGAGAGAGAGAGAGAGAGAGAGAGAGAGAGAGAAAAGAAGATAGGGATAGAGAATTCTATTTATAAATTACAAGTTGAACCTCAGTTTAAAGTTTTGAATACTGAAGAAGTTAGACTGAGGCAGGAAATGGTTTTTAATATGTCGGAGGCTTATACTCTCAGTTGCCTGTATTTGATGACCAGTAGGTAGAATGTTCTTCCAACTTTTTGAACGGGCCGCTAAGCCGGAGCTAAATTGGCCGCAGTCTAAGTGGAACATTGTAGCCGTGTCTAAGTTTACGGGGAAGGCTAGTGTAGCTTATAATTCAATGAGTGATGAGCGAGCAAGTCAGTACGACCTAGTTAAGACGGCAGTGTTGAGGGCGTATGAATTACGACCTGAGGATTATCGTTTACGGTATAGCGAGTTGAGAAAAACGCAGGGTCAGTCTTATAGTGAGTTTGTGGCTAAGAAAGGCAGGGATGTTTGATAAATGGTTGTGGTCTCATCAGGTAGAGTCATATACCGAGTTACGGGAGTTGTTGATCTTACAGGACATAAAAAAGGATACCCGTTAGCTTACGTATTCATTTAGAGGATCGTGATGTCAAAAAGATAGAGGAGGCAGGCATAGTGGCAGATGACTACGTGTTAATACACAAGGCTCAGGCAGTACAGGTTAACTCTTTACAACAGGGTGATAAGAAGAAAATTTCAGGGGCCAGGTTTTTTCCCGGAAAGAAAGTAACTATCGGGGAGAGTAATCTAGTTGGTCACTAGTCAGGCAGGAATCACCTGGTGGGCAAGGTAAGGACAAGCCTGCATTATCAGCCAATGCCACGAACTTTTCGTCCACATTGCAGTTACTGTAAAAAGGATAACCATCTTGTCGGGGACTGTTTTAAAAGGAAACGCGATAATGCGCACGTGGTCGGTTTAGTGAGGTCAGCTCCGTTAGCGAGAGAGTTAATGGTTAGTCCTATGGCAGAGAAAGTAAACCCGTATGTGTCCACTGGTATGGTTTGTGATGTGAAGCAACAATTGAGTCCTAAGGCAATATCAATCTATAGAGATACCGGGTGTAGTCAGTCGCTGATAACGCAAAAGTGTTTAGCTGGTATTGAAAATTCAGATACAGGACGTAGTTTGGCGTGAACCTCGGTTACTGGAGAAAAAATGGTTGTCCGGTTACATAAGGTTTTCTTGTGTTCGAAGTTTGTGACGGGACCAGTCGTTATGGGTGTTGTGAAGGACTTGCCTGTTGAAAACATAGGAGTTTTGTTAGGTAATGATTTGACTAGTCAGTGTTGTCAGCCGAAATGTGACCAATTGTTAATTAAAGACAGCACTTTACCAATAGAAGAGAGTGAGGTTGATGAGATTAGATATCCTGCGTGTGTAAAGACTAGGGCTATGGCCAGTAGGTTAGCACGAGACCAGAGGATATTTGTGATTTGTCTGATACGTGTGTGAGTCATGAAACTGGAGTGGATGAGGTTATCAGTAAATTGGTAGATAAGTCAACTGACGAATTAAATGTGGTGGAACCTGTTGATCTCCCGCAGAGGGGAATTGAACCAGTTGTGTTTGATAGAGGGGAATTACCTTGTAATAGACAAGAGTTAATTCTAGAGCAGGGGGCTGATCCAAAATTGTTGGCAGCTCGCACTGCATTGTTAACAGAGGATGAGATGGAGGATCAGATGTCAGGTTATGATATGGACAAGGGAGTATTAATGAATAAGAGAGTTAGAGATAGAATGGATAGGAAGCAACTGAGCCATGCTCAGAGCAAAATAAAATCAGTGTGTGATAGGAAGGCTAAGAGTCGGGAATTTAAACCAGGGGATAAGGTGCTGCTGTACCTTCCCATTAAACGGGGTTCATTGCAGAACAGGTATTTCGGGCCCTATGTTGTGCACAAACGGGTTAATGAGACAGGGTATGTGATAAACACTCCTGATAGGGTTAGGACAAGTAGGTATTGTCACATCAATTTGCTAAAAGGTTATTTTGACAGACTGCCAATAGTTCCAGTGCTACCTGTTGAAATTGAGTGTCACTCAATTTCCTGTGATGACGTCAAGACTGCAGAGAGAAAATTAACCAATAGCCAGATTCTAGCAGACTTGAGGCCCCGGCAAGAAAAGTTGACTACACTGATACAAGACAATGTTTCCATTTGTCAGGACCTTCCAACGGTTACCAATACCTTAAGCCAGGATGTGTGCTTGGAACCCAACGCTACACCGATTCGACTGCATGCCTATCGGAGAAAACCTGGAAAACGTGCGCCACTGAAAAAGAAGGAAACGAAGTCCCAGTGGTCAGATGAATGCGAGAAGTCATTCAACCGTCTCAAGCAGAGGCGCTACTCGTCTCCCGTGATGGCAGCACCAGACTACCGAATGCCGTTCAAGCTAGCTGTGGATGCCAGTGACGTGGGTGCTGGAGCTGTGCTGTTCCAAGAAGACGAAGACGGACTGGACCATCCTAATGAAAGCCTCCAACCAGAGAGTTTGAGAAAGAGTCTTCTTCTGCAAGAATACCCAATTACCATTGAACATATCAAGGGCACATCCAATGTAATCGCTGATGCCCTGTCCCGAAGTTGAACGTTATGATAATGTGTTGACATTCTTGAATTCTGTTTTGTTTTTATATATTTTATTTGTATACCAGGGACTCAGAGACTCAGTGTGATTACTGGTAGTCACCTTATTATTACATGTGTTATAAATGCCCGGATGCGTCGGTTAACGCACCTTTTGTTTTAATGTAGTATATTTCCCTATTCCTAGAGTAGAAGAAATATCCTTTTTGAGGTGGGGGTGTGTGACGGAACATGCTCTTAATTTTGTTTTCGCCTGTGCCGATATTAATTGTGTTAGAGGGCCGTGTGAAGTTTCATTGCACTTAGCCCAGGTGGGCAACTTGTTACGTAATACTTCTGCGCGACGGTCCTCGAGCTGTACTTTCTATTACACACCCAGCCAGGTGCGGAGGCCATGTGGCGAGTAGTTACGTAATACCTCCGCGAGTGCGGTTTTTACAACCGTGATTTTGGCGACGATGGCGACAGCCAGTCTGACGATCAGAGAAAAACATACCGACTCTGGGAGAGGTGGAAAATCAGATGATAGGTGAGGTATCGCGTTGTACCCCCAGGCGATATTCGCTGTCTCTGAGAGTTTTGAATAAATAGCTAGGGTTTAGAGATATCGAGGAGAACCATAGGAAGGTATCCCGGGGGAACGTTGTCCGTCCGGACTTTGGTAAATATATTATTTCTGCTCTGTTGTATAACCTTGATGTGATTGATGTGACTTTAAATATTTTAATACTGTATTATACCAATATTCTTTAGACAGTGTCTTCGGTCATCTGACGAAGTAAATCGTAGGCTTTTTGTTCTAACATTATACGAGTATTTGGTAATATAAAGCTTAGCCAGTCATCCTAGAAGACCTAGGTAAACTGTAGGTTATTGTCTTTATTGTGATAGGTACCAGTATTAATTCTGTGTTACAAGGTTATTTAATTAAAAATTAACCAGTTAGGAATAGTGTTGTAATTCCTTTATTAATTAAGTTCCCCTGGAAGCGTTTCTCCATTATCGCACGTGTGTGCGTTAGCGTTTCTAAATTATCACACGTGTGGGTGTTGTGTCACAGAGAAGTGATTAGCATATTGTGTAAACTAGACACCTAGAGATTAACTAATTAAGTGATCAGTTCTAGGTTGTTATTATTGTTGTTATTAATTAACTACTGCGGCAGTACATTTGTCAGCGTAGGTTAATACAGATTCCAAAGTGTATTGTGTTTTGTTGTGTTTTCTAGTGAACTAAACGTGCTATAATAATATATACTTATATAAGATCGTATCTCTGATCATACCTAGACGAGCCACAGCGGGTATAACTGCCTGTTACAGAGAGATCTAATAGATATACAGTTAGGAGAGATATTTGGATAATCGTGTTTCATCCAGTTACAGGTATTATAGAATCCCCGTGATACTAACATATTTTGCTGATTGTATAATGCTATTAATTGAAGCCCAAACTGGTTTCCGGAAAGGTTATAGTACCTCAGACAATGTATTTGTTCTTAGTAGCCTTATAGAATATATGTTATCCAAAGGATAAAACTGTACTGTGCTTTTATAGATCTTAAAAAAGCCTTTGACACATTATGGAGAGAAGGTTTATGGGAAAAGGTATTAAATAGTGGCATATGTGGTAAGTGCTTTAGAATTATATACAATATGTATGATGCAGCAAAGTCATGTGTATCAGTTAACGGAAAAAAGTTCTTTATGTGTAATATCGATGTACGCCAAGGCGAAAATTTGTCGCCTATATTATTTGTTATTTATCTCAATGATTTGGTGCAATACTTTATAGAAAATGCCGTTAGTAGCTTAGAAAAATGTGAGGAGAATATTCTGCATAGTCTGGGTGTGTACATAAAGTTATTTTTATTATTTTGTGCTGATGACACTGTAATTATAGCCGAAAACGAAGATTCTCTCCAGCGAGCACTTGATAGCTTTAGTCTGTACTATAATGAATGGAAGCTTTGTGTAAATACATCAAAGAGTAAAATAATGATATTTTGTAAACGAAAAAGTAAAAGGATACCCAGATTTGTATTGTGTGATGAATCCGTTAACATTGTTGATAGCTATACATAGCTTGGTATTAAATTTACATATAATGGTAGATTTTGTACAGCAAAGAAACAGTTAATAGAACAAGCTACTAAAGCTATGCATGGTGTATTTAGAAAAGCAAGACGACATAACTTGCCTTTAGATTTACACTGAAATTATTCGATAGTCTTGTGTTACCGATTTTAATGTATTGTTGTGATGTATGGGGTTTTGAGAAATTAGACGATATAGAAAGAGTTCATTTATCATTTTGTAAACCCATTCTTAGTGTTAAAAACAGTACCCCAAGCTTTATTATATATGGTGAGCTCGGGAGATTTCCCGTAAAATATACAATATATAGTAGAATTATTAGCTATTGGAAACGGAATATCGACTGCAAAGAGCAGAAAATGTCTGCCATTATATACAAATTTCTGTTCAGTCTGTATGAAAAGGATATTTTTAAATCTAGATGGTTGTGTAAAGTGAACAATATTTTAGATCTAGCTGGTCTAAGCTATATTTGGTTAAACCAATTTTATGTTAATGTCAGTAGAAAATGTTTAGAACAAAAAATTGAAATAATTTATCGCGATATGTATATACAGGAATGGAACAGTTCTCTAGAAAACTCACCAAAAGGTATCATTTATAGATTATTTAAAAATGAACATTCATATGAACCATATGTAGACATACTCCCTTTGAAAAGAAGAATTGTATTTACCAGATTTAGACTTGATAACCACAGACTACCCGTTGAAATAGGAAGATGAATTCATTTACCAAATGAAGAAAGATTATGTAATAGTGGTTTTATTGCTGACGAATTTCACTTCTTATTTGAATGTAAAGCACTAAACGATATTAGAGTACTATATTTATCTAATTATTATTATATACAGCCAAATGTTAACAAAATTAATATACGTTTTAATAAGCAGAGCAAACATGTATTAATAAAACTATGTGATTACATTAAACAAGGTTTAACAAGAATGTGATCTAGAAATGAAGATGAGTACATGTATTTACTATATTATTTATTTATTATACTTTGTTCTCCAAATGTTATCTGTGTATGTTTGTAACTTGCTCACTTTGTAAATATTATATTATTATATTACCTCATGTACCATGTATATGGTCTGAGCGACTAAAGAAGTGAATTGAATTAATTGCTGTAATTAAATAACATATACATGTACAAGTATCCGTTATTACCGCTTGCGGGAGGTTTATTATTATTATTATTAGTAGTAGTAGTATTAGTATTATTATTAGTATTATTAGCAACAGCAGCAGCATCAGCATCAGTAGCAGTAGAAGTAGAAGTAGTAGTAGTAGTAGTAGCAATAGCTGTAGCAGTAGCAGTAGAAGAAGTAGTAGAAGTATTAATAGTAGTCGTAGTAGTAGTTGTAGTAGTAGTAGTAGTAGTAGAATGATGATTATTATTAATAGTAGTAGTAGTAGTAGTAGTAGTAGTAGTAGTAGTAGTAGTAGTAGTAGTAGTAGTATGAATCGCGCTATAAAATGCATTCTACGGTATTTTTTAATACTGTAGTTACCCTTTTTTCCACAGTTGCGTCCGCCCTATTAAAAATATTTGATCCCTTGTCAGTTTGGTTCACAGTATCTTAATAAAAGAATATACTTGAACAATTTGTTTTTGTTTTTGTTTAACGACACCACTAAAGCAGATTTATTTATCAGTCATTAGTTATTGGATGTCAAACATGTGGTAGTTTTGACTTCCTGCTACATTGTTCCATTAATAGCAAGGAATCTTTTATATGCACCATCTCAGAGACAGGATAGCACATACACAGTCGTGGTGCACTGGCTGGAACAAGAAATATCCCAATGAGTCCATCGACGGGGATCGATCCGACCGCGCCTCAAGCAGGCGCTTTACTACTGAGTTACGTCCCATCCATATACTTAAAGGAAGAGACTTGTGGGCCATGAGGTGCCAGTTACCATTTAACCTTTGGTGGCCGGTCCGACAAAGAGACTAATTGTCCTACTTTTTATAGAAACAGGACGGAAGCTGGCATTCGGTTCGGAAATCAATAGACGGTCATGTCGCTGATCCTTGTGGGAGTAATATTACGTAAATCTACAAGTGGAACGCCGCGTTCCCCGTAATTAGATCAGTCTCCTGTTGACCTGTGAAACAGTGCACGGCACAATAATGGTTTATAGCTATCACGTGTACGCTTTTTGTGAAAAAGATATGTTCCCAGAACGGCTTGTTTGAATCTTGATTGATATGAACACAAACACAATAGGCCGAAATTACGAAGCATTGCTGTTGTTTGTTTTATTGTTTGTTCGTTAACGCTTATATATATATATATATATATATATAAAGTTTCTGTGCGTCTATACATTTTACGGCTATCTGATTGTCCAGAGGCGCTTACTTTTTTTTCGTTCACATCTCGATGGAAAAAAAATTAAGCCACGCCTACTACCCCCCCCCCCCCCCCCTCCCTCCCCCAACCCGACCCGCACTACTTCTGTGCAACAAGCCGGATTATTCAGGCAACCATATTTAGATATTTTGAAGAAAACACACGTGAAAGCTACAAAAGCAATAAATATATACAATAAATTAATGGAAAATGCTATAGCAGAGCAGACATGTACGCATTAATTTAAATAATAATAAAAAAACCTCTTCGCTAATCATGATATGAAACTCGGTCGGTGGCCAAAGAAATCATGTAGGAAACTTCACGGCTGTAACTTACTAGTAAGCGATGTTCTACAGCATTTGGTGAAAATTAAACGGTTCCACCGACAGCATAAATGTTAGACACGTTCCCTTCATTCATTTTCATAAAACATAAACTAAACATGAATAGGACAACTCCTTTCAATTTAACTAAATGCTCTGTAAAAATGCACAGCAGCTAGAGGAAATGGCGTCGCTTATCAAAATTACGTCATTTATCAAATGATGTCATTTACAAAAATCACCTGATCAAGTAATAGTGAATGAACGTTTGCATTTCTACGGAACATAAGTATCAATGAAGTTTACACAAACAATACTACGGGCGTATTTAAAGCTAAACAAAATAAATTCAGTTATGTATAGTTAAAGTATGCATGTAAATTTAATTATAAGATTTGACCGCAATTATTGTATCCTATAATACCCGTAACTGAATAAAACACGATGATCCAAATATCTCTCCTATCTGTATATCTATTAGATCTCTCTGTATCTAGGAGTAGCTCGGCTCTAGGTATAAACAGAGTAAGATCTTATATAAAGTATATGTAATATAGCACGTTTAGTTCACTAGAAAACGCAACAAAACACAATACACTTTGGAATCTGTATTAACCTTACGCTGACAAATATATTTGCCGCAGTTAATTACTTACAACATCAATAATAATAACAACCCGGAACTAATCACTTAATTAGTTAATCATTAGGTGTCTAGTTTACACAATATTCTAATCACTTCACCGTGATACAACACACACACGTGTGATAATTGAGAATCGCTTCCAGGGGAACTTAATTAATAAAGGAATTACAACTCTATTCCTAACTGGTTAATTTTTAATTAACCCTTAACTACTCATTCAGTAACCTTGTAATACAGACTTAATACTGGTACCTATCACAATAAAGACAATAACATACAGTTTACCTAGGTCCTCTAGGATGACCGGCTAAGCTTTATATTTTTAGGACAGTGAAGCCTACAATTTACTTCAATTTACAGTATTAAAATATTTAAAGTCACATCAATCACATCAAGGTTATACAACAGAGCAGAAATATATATTTACCAAGTCCAAACGGACTAACGTTCCCTGGGAGCCTTCCTTTTGTTTCTCCTCGACATCTCTAAATCCTATCTATTTATTAAAAACCGAATATCGCCTGGGGGTACAAGGCGGTACCGAATACCTACACGTGATATTTCCAAAGCGACCAAGACGGCATATATGGTCAGACTAGCTGTCGCCAATCGCTAAAAATCCCCGGTCGTAAAACAGAACTCGCGGAGGTATTACGTAACTACTGGCCACATGGCCTCCGCATCTGGTCTGGGTGTGTATTAGAGGGTACGGTCGCGCGGAGGTATTACGTAACAAAGTGCCCACTTAGTCTAAGTGCATATTGGGACTGCACACGGCCCTCTAAAACAAATAATATCGCCACAGGCGAAAAGAAATTAAGAGCATGTGCTGTCACAAACCGAAAAAACGATGTGCACACTTTTGTATTAACCTACGGGGAGTTACAGGCAATGTCTAAAATCAGGCAATTTATAAATTGTCTGATTCACCCAGTCAATTGATAAAGTACCTGAAATTTCCAATCATCTAACATATTGCCTGGAAAATGAGCCCCTTTATTTGACAGATTGAAATGAATCAGATGAAAGAAAATGAAGATAATGTATATTTTCATGACTTATTTATTCAATATGAAAGACGAGTTGATGCGAGAGTTCACTATAATCACGCATTGTGCTCTTAAGTAACTGGCATTCGTTTGATTCTATAAACACCACACATAACACACATATACCATGTAACTGAAGATTAGAGATATACCTTTGATATTTACAAAGTATGAAAGACAAGAAATACAAATATATTTTTATAATAATAATTAAGGTAAATAAAATCATAACAAAAATAATGATCTTATTTTATTTTCATAAATACTTTTGTCAAAGTAACTAATCAGAAAAAGACAAAAGGAAAATATGCAGTAAAGTGTTAGTTCTTATTGTAAAACTTGAGTGGCATCTACGGTTGCAATGGATCAAGACGTAGACCAGTGGTAAAGCGTTCGCTTAATTCGCGGTCGGTTTAGGATCGATCCCCGTCAGTGGGCTATTTTCGCTCCAGCCAATACACCACGGCTGGTACACCAAAGGCCGTGGTATATGCTATCCTGTCTATGGGATGGTGCATATAAAAGATCCCTTGCTGCTAATCGAAAAGAGTAGCCCATGATGTGGCGACAGCGGGTTTCCTCCCTCAATATCTGTGTGGTCGTTTACCATATGTTCGACGCCATATAACCGTAAATAAAATGTGTTGAGTGCGTCGTGAAATAAACCATTTCATTTCTACTGTTGCACTTTAGTCTGGCTTTGAAACAGGTGCACTTGTTTGACTTGTTGAATACAAGTCAACCTGCTGTAAGAATTTCAAAATACGTTAAGGGTGAAATCGAATGATTCCATCATATTTTGTCTTTCAAATATATCACGCATTCCTTTTTTTCTAACATTATCAATTATTATTTGGACAAATCCGAACTTTTTCTAGTCGACCAGGTGTGTGTAGCAGCTCAGATTACATTTTATACGAAGCGGAAACGGTGCCTATCTCGCACAGTATGTCAGCGACTTTAAATTATTCTGATATAAATGTTATTCTCGTGCTTTGATTCCATTAAGGTTCTAGCACTTTAGTACATTTTCTGTACACAGGTATAGCTAACGTATGTGGTGAGAACAAATTTCCTTTCTCTCTCTAGAATAAGTGTGGCTATTGACAGGTGTTAGACGCTTAATAGCCCAGGCCGACCAACTTTCCGGAATTTTCCGAAAATTCCGGAATTTGCATCACATACTCGGAATTCCGGAATTGATGCCTAATATCCAATCTGATTAAAATTAGCTCTACTGGGTCTACCAGTAAATCTAACAGCATTGCGTGGACTCCCATGTCCAGGTGACATATCATCTATAAATAGCAATTTAAATATCGACCAATTACATTTCGCCTTTTATAGCGTTATTCGGGAGCATACAAATTGTAAAAATATCGGGCGAGACTATTTATGCAATAGGCGAACTTGTTGATCTATTTCAACATTGAAAAATCATGTAGAAAAGTTCAGTAATAAACTCAGGATTGTATACTAGTATAAACAGATTTTATGGCTATACCATCACGGGGTTTGTTTCGTCTTCAAACTAATTTTATATAAAATTTTATATTGCAATTAGTTTCCGGCATACTTCGTAATTCATCCGAATCATTTCGTATACCCTCAGCATAATCCCGAATGTTTTCAAATTCTTTTCAAATCATTGCATGATTTTGCAAGTAAGGTTTTGATTAGTCGAATGAAAGGTCAACTGGACATGAGCTGCAACGAGCTGCTGTTAGATCCACATGTAATAGTGGAGCTAATTTTAATTAGATTGCCAAATATCCGGATTTTTTTTTTCAAATTCACTCGAATTGTTTTTTTTAATTTTTAAGAAACTTATTCTTATTACATTCTACATTCTTAGAATTAAATATATTTATCACTCATTTCAACCTGAGCTCTTTGTCTAGTTGTGTGCCATTACCAAGGCCGCGGGCGTGTGTCCATTGTCAACAGCCGACCAATAAAAAATGTCAGTATTAGCCTAGTGTAAAATGTGATGATACTGATAATGATGATGATGATAATAATAATAAAAATAATGATGATGATGATAATAATGATGATGATGATGATAATACTGATAATGATGATGATGATAATAATAATAAAAATAATGATGATGATGATAATAATGATGATGATGATGATTTATGATGATGATAATAATAATAATAATTATAATTAAAAAAAAAAAAAAATTATTAATAATACAACAACAAGCACAACCATTGCCACCACCACCATAATAATAATATAATGGAATTAAATAATAATAACCCGGCTTTAAACCAAGAAAAGAGAAAGAATGAAACCAAAGACGAAGAAATCCGGCGGTACAGGATCTCATTGAGGGTTACTGTCATCCTCTTTGCCAAAATACCCTTTCGATTCTACTTTGTGTAAGGATAAAAAAATTTAATTTCGGAAAACAGTTCTCTCTTTCAATCTTTGGCAAAAAACTCGAGGGTGCACGAAAAGCCGTAAATCTCATTAAAACAAATCCCGTGTGTTTACGAAAAAAGAAAAACTATTCTGTGTTTACGAAAGAAGAAAAACGATCAATCAGATGACGTCACATAACGTTGGAGGAAAAACGACAACTTGGATTATTATACAAGTAAAATCGAAATTTCTGCTGGCAATTTTATTTCCGTTATACCATGGTGTCAACGACCCGACGACCATTTACCTTAGTTAAACGCGTCATAGGTCCTCTTTTATGCCCTTCAAATAAGCACGAGCAATACCACCACCACTAACAATAACAACAATAACAGCAGCAACAAAAACAAACAAATAGCAAGCAAACAATAAAATTAACAGACACAACAACAAACAGGTACCTCAATAAATAAATAAATAAATATAAATATAACAACACACATAAGCCATAGAACCGCCCAAAACAAAACGAAACGGACAAAAAGAAAGCAAACAACAATATCTAAAAACAAAACGAACTAAAAACAACCTAAAAACAAAACACAAACAAGAACAAGAACAAAACAAAAACAAAAACTATTACTCGCTAAATATAGAAACAACAAAAAAAAATCAAAAAAAAATCGGTCATACCCCCAGACAAAAACAAACCCCCATCATCAAAAACAACAAAGAAAACAAAACAAATGAAGAAAACAAAGCCAGAGCAATAAAAAGAAGAGAAAAATAATACTCCCCCCCCCCCCCCCCCCAAAAAAAAAAAAAAAAAACCCCCCCAAAAAAAACCCCAAAAAACACAAAAAAACAAAACAAAAACAAACAACAAACAATAAGAACAACTGATAACGAGACATTAGACAATTTATTCATTTCAACTTATGTTCATGCTTTTATCCAATTAATGTTCTAGCACGCTGTCCTGGGCACACACCTCAGCTATCTGGGCTGTCTGTCCAGGACAGTGGATTAGTAGTTAATTGTTGTTGGTTAGTGAGAGAGAAGAGGGTGTAGAGGGCTTACACCTACCCATTGAGTCGTTAAAACTCGCTCTGGGTGGAAGCCGGTACCGAGCTGCGAACCATGTACCTACCAGCCTTAGGTCCGATGGCTTAACCACGACACCACCGAGGATGGTCAAAAGACAATGAAAACAGTGTTTGGACACTCCAAAACTATATACGTAGCTCCCTTCTTTACTATTTCGGCGGACCGTTCAAAAATGCGCCTAATTTCCTTCTCATAAATGCGCACCATTTCTCTTTGGACTCATCCTTCGGGACTCAAAATTCTATGTTACCGATCACTGTCTGACTGCAAGTCCTCCCTTGCACCTGACAGTGCAAGTACCCCTCCCCCACCACCTCTTCACCCTCCCCACCCCTTTCCTGTCCTAGAAGGAGGAACCGGCTGAGGCCGACACCTGAGACCAGGACAAGCGCGCGCTACAACAGTTTGCTTGCTCCTAATGTGCACGTTAAAGGAAGGGACAATCAAGGCATGTCACCTGGTATGCATATTCAACGATATAATGCACATTATTGCTTAATATCAACAAGTATAATCGTATAGTTAATTAATAAAACGGTTAAATGTGACGGCTATTATATATAACGGGCGCAGCAATTTTGTATCATCCCAGGGAATACGCCTTCTGGCGAGCTGGTGGTTACGTAATACCTAACGTGTCACGTCAGGAATTAGTCTTCGAACTGAAGAAACAAAACATACCTGATTTTTGCGGATGCATCGCAATATTCTGCAATAATAGTCATCCCAGTAAGCCAGCAACAATTATATATTTATGTTTAATACAAAATAAACCACCATTGTCAAAGTTTGTACATAAATTAACCCACGTACTAAAATAATAATCGGAGTGTTTTCTTAGTTAATTGGTCTTTTCTTTCCGTGGCCTGTACCTGTGGTTCCTGATTGGCAGGTGTATATTTAGACGGTCCCCAGACACTGTGTCCAGACACACTAAAAAAACGTGCCTCTTTTATTAAGACCACAGGGTATTGTGTGTTAACCGTACGGACACCTCTCTAATCGTAATCGATCAGCCGTCTGCTTTATTGCTGTAAGTAATTCTGTAAAACCCTTTATTAAGTAGACTTTCCCATCTAAAATAACAAAACTGACCAATTACGCAGTCCCAAAGAAAAGAAAATTATCACTTGGGTATCGTGAGTGGTCGTTTATGCTCGAACGTAGCATACCAATAGGCCTAATAATATGCATTTTTTTCTTTGGATTTTTTAAAAAGAAAAATACTATGACTCCATTTCGTTCTATTGATGGAAATTGCAATATATTTAGTTAAATAGTTTATTATACTATCAAGTCATTTATGTTGTTTTACAAGTCAGGTTGATGAAAGCGAAGCGCCTTGTCGTAAATTAGAGCGTCTGTTTACACTGTGCATAGAGCAGATAGACGTCACTTCGCCCAAGCTATACCACCGGACGTCACAAAAACAAAACAAAATGGCTGCCCCCAGTTAGCAAGAATAATCATGTTTTTTATTAACTCTAAAAGTACGGTTTTTCATTTGTTAAAGTGTCTGTATGTGTTGGTGGTCCGGGTATGCATCTTTCCAACACATACATCTCTTGTTTGAGTTTACTCTACCTTAAACTCTCTGACTTGACCCGACCTGTGTTTAGACAGAAGACAATAATGAAGCAGATATAATCACTGCACTTGCTTGACTGCCGGTTTACTCATGCGGAACACACGAAGATGTCCGTCTCGCGATAACGGTATCCCTACATAATGTCTTCTTTATTCACGAGTCCGGGTCAACCGAGGACGAAGATGGCTGGAAGAAGATACCGGTCTCGGTGGTCTCGTGGTTAAGCCATCGGACATAAGGCTGGTAAGTATAGGGTTCGGAGACCGGTACCAGCTCCCACCCAGAGCGAGTTTTAACGACTCAACGACACTACACCCACTGTCCTGGACAGACAGCCCAGATAGCCGAGTTGTGTTCCCAGGACTGCGTGCTTGAACCTTAATTGGATATAAGCACGAAAATAAGTTAAAATGAAATGAAATGGAAGAAGATAAGGCTACACCGAGAAAAACAAACAGAACACAGGACCAAGTTCTTCTGATGAGACTCAGATTTTAACGTAAACGCGTGGTAATGTGTGGTAAAAAGATCCCCCACTGCATTAGAAAACAAAAAACAAATGTAGCGGGTTTCCTCTGATAACCACGTGTCAGAATTACCAAATGTTTGATATCCAATAGCCTGATGATTAATTAATCATTGTGCTCCAGTGGTGTCGTTAATCAAAACAAAGGTTTTGTGTGTGTGTGTGTGTGTGTGTGTGTGTGTGGTAAACTGCTACGATAGTGCCAGTCCTCTTTATGACAGTGCAAGAGGGATGTGTTGTTCAGTAAAGGATCTTCTCTAGAGTGGCTGTCCTCCTATAGAAGAGGAACTAGATATAGATTCATGGAGTCAGTCACAATTTTGTCAGATACCCATTCGACTTTACATTGTACACAGGTACGATCTTGATCGCGGATAACAGTTTTGTTGTTGAGATGGTATGGCGAGACCACATATCGGAATTATCAAGGGTTTGACATCAGAATAATGATAATAATAGAACAGAACTGAACTGTATTACAACTCGGGCCATTACACAGCATTATTACATACCTGTTCAATCTACTTCTTTTTTTAAATAGTTATTTCCCCAGTTCATTCTGACCATGATAAAGACATTTTGAAACCGTGTGATAAATTGATTTTGTATCGCACATATGTGCGATATGGACCTGGACTTTTAAATGGGAAAATCCCTCTTTCTTTATACTGCAGTTAGCGCATATGGGATAATCCATATAAAATATCCCTTGCTACTAACGGAAACAAATGTCGCGGGTTTTTGTGACATAGTAGCAAGTGCTTTTTTATATGCACGATCTCACAGACAGAATAACACATGATACGGTCTTGATGTACTGGCTAGTAAGAGAACTAGCCCGACTGCGTATCAGAGAAGCGCTCTACCACTGCTACGTCCCGCCTATCTAGAGACAACGCCAATCATTAAACTTGAGGTCGATGGCCGGTGATTTAAGCACTGCGCCACTAGCCGGCAAATCTGATGTCCAGTAGCTGATTGTTTTCGTTCGTGTCGAGGTTTCGTTAATCACAAACTTATTCCTAATACTAATAGTCGCTGAGGAAATAATGAGACGAGGTGTCATCAACAAACGTTGCCAGGGACGTTCCTGTATTGTGGGGTGGTGGGTTGTGGGGGTGGTGGGTAGGGGTGCTGGAGAGGCCGTTGACCCATCACCACCCCCAATGTTTTTAAAATAGAAAAACAAGGTTTATAACTGCCCCTATTGCTAGCTGCTAAAATTTAAAATAATTTTATTTTATTACTGTAGTTGCGGGAGTTGTAAAACTCTTGGCCTGATGCGCGGTCGGTCTATGATCGATCCCTGGCGGTGGGCCCGTTGACCCCATCCCCACCCAACCCGTAATTTATTTTAAAAAAAACAAGGTTTACATTTGTCCCTATTGCTAGCTGCTAAAATGTAAAATCATTTAGTACTGTAGTGGCTGGACGTAGGCGAGTCGTAAAACTCTCCGTCTATGATCGATCCCTGGCGGTGGGCCCGTTGGAATCTTTCTTGTTATAGCCAGTGCTCCACAACAGTATTGGTGTAACAAAGGCTGTGGCATGCACTATCTTGTTTGTGGGATTCTACATATAAAACATCACTTGCTGTTAATCGGAAAGGTTATCCCATGGAATGCCGATTTTGGGTTTTCTCTTTCATTATCTCTGTGGACCGTAACCTTATGTCCAGGCGGGGCGTAGCCCAGTGGTAAAGGGTCCGCTTGATGCGCGGTCGGTTTGGGATCGATCCCCGTCGGTGGGCCCAAGTGGTACATGAAACGCTGTGACATGTACTGTCCTGTCCATGGAACATTCCATACAATAGAACCATTGCTGAATTTTCGTTAAGAGTATCCAATGTGGCGGCAGCGGGTTTCTTCTCTATAGCTCGGGACCAAGTATTTATGTAATAATAGTAGACTCTAAATTGTCGTAATTTATAATGTATTAAGGGATAGTTGGACAAATGTTATTTCCTTATTGGCTGTTTAAAATATCATAACTACCAATTAAAGGGACATTCCTGAGTTTGCTGCAATTTGTAAGATGTTACTGACTAGCAGAGGCGTTTTAACGATTGTAATTACATATCAAATATATTTTTCTGCATCAAATATTAGTGGCTCTATATTAAAGGGGCATTCCCGAGTTTACTGCAATATTTAAGATGTTATCGACTAACAGAGACTTTTTGACGACTGTAATTACATATCATATATATTTTTCTGCATGAAATATTAGTGGCTGTATATTAAACGTGTTTCTGATCGTTCTAATATTTTGTACTAGGTTAAATTTCATTTGAATTCCTAAAAAAGATTCTTTTGTACGTACGAAATTATTTGAAGACAAACTCCAGTTTGGGCTTCTTACAAATATTAAGAGGACCAGAAACACATTGAATATACAGACACTGATATTCTAAACAAGAAAATATATTTAATATGCAAGTTTAATCGTAAAAATATTTTATTAGTCGGAAACATCTTACAATGCAGCAAACTCGGGAATGTCCCTTTAAATGTGTTTCTGATCGTTCTAATATTTGTACTAGGTTAAATTTCATTTTATTTCCTAAAACTTCTTTTTTCGTACGTACGAAATTATTTGAAGACAAAATCCAGTTTGGGCTTCTTAGAAATATTATGACGACCAGAAACACAGTTTAATCGTAGAAATATTTTATTAGACGGAAGCATCTTACAATGCAGCAAACTCATAAATGTCCCTTTAATATCGTAATGAAAATGCATGTCAAAGCTGAACTCTTTATATTTATGGCGTATAATAGGATTTATTTGTTTGGGAATAAATCAGGTTATTATAGAAACTACGGTACGTTTTGTAAGAAAACCAGTCGTTAGTTTAGAAAGCCAGTGTATTAGCTCTTTAGTTTTAAAAAAAACCCACACTAATCTTTTCTTTCCGCTTCCCGTTGCTAAAAACACCCCCGCAGTCTTTCTTTTCGGAAACACATTGCGGAACGGCTTTGCTAAACGTTTTTATTAGTTTTATTTTGGAGAGATTTAACACATAGTATTTATTATCTGCAGATGGATGTCAAACATTTGGTCTTTGTAACACAATCAGAAGAAACCCACACATTTTTTGTCCATTAAAAGCAAGAAAATCCAATCTGATTAAAATTAGCTCTACTGGTCTGCCAGTAGATCTAACAGCATTGTGTGGACTCCCATGTCCAGGTGACATTTCATCTATAAATAACAATTTAAATATCGACCAATTACACTACGCCTTTTATAACGTTATTCGGGAGCATACAAATTCCAAAAATATCGGGCGAGACTATTTATGCAATAGGCATTGGTCTATTTCAACATTAAAAAACAGAGGGAAAAGTGCAGTAATAAACTCTGGATTGTATACTGGTATAACAGATTTTATGGCTATACTATCACGTTTTTTTACCGTCTTGAAACGAAATTTATATAAAATTTTATATTGAAATTAGTTTCCGGGATACTTCGTAATTCACCCGAATCATTTCGTATACCCTCGGCATAATCCCGAATGTTTTCAAATTCTTTTCAAATCACCGGCATGATTTTGCAAGTAAGGTTTTGATTGGTCGAATGAAAGGTCAACTGGACATGAGCTCCAACGGACTGCTGTTAGATCCACATGTAATAGTGGAGCTAATTTTAATTAGATTGAAGAAAATCTATTATATACTTCCTGACAGACAGGAAAGCACACATACAAAACCTTTCATATACTAGTTTTGAGGTTGGCATGGGAAAAAACCCATTTAAAGACTAGGTCTGTCCAGGGAATATGATATGATTATTCGACCCAAGGACCTCAGGGGAACACTCTACAAACTGAGCTAGATCCCTTACTCCGCCTTTGAGAAAGAAAAAAAAACCCACAACAAAAACTGCCCTAGTTATTTGAGCTAGTTACAAATCCTATTCCACTCCTTGCTTCCCCTTGCTTGACTTTATTTAGTATGATGATTTCTGACCTAGCTTTGACAGCTATGAATATTCGTTAATAAACACCAGATTATTTTGATTGGCATTGGCTATCTTGATAACATTAGTTATCAGAAGCGGCCGATCGATCACGCCAGAGTGTGCGTAATTCACAGCAAAATCAAGCGATTTATTACAAGTCTTCCGCGCACATTAATACATACGATAACATATACACAACGAAAATACGTCCACCCAAAATTGGCATGAGGTCAACGAACGGCAAAATTAATCTCTGCACTTATAGACGAATCTTGCAGATTTGCAGACTCATCACAGTTTTAGGTTTTCCCCTTCTTCATTTAGCGTTCTCGGTGCACCGCGGTCTCTAAGGTAATTTAAAATTGAGATTTCCGTGTTAATATTTATTAAGACTATTTCTCTGAACTACGGGAGTTTAATTACGGTTCAATAGCTTCTCGGGTTCAACTTAGGCCAAACGAAAATCAGTCCTTTTTATTTTCCTGTATCAAATAAACAGCGGGTTAAAATCAACTTTGGCCGCAATAAAATCAGTCCCTTTGTTTCTTGTATCAAATAAACAGATGGTGTAGGTCAACTTCGGCCACAACAAAACCATAACCATTTGTTCTTGTATCAAATAAACAAACGGTTAAGATCAACTTCGGCCACAATAAAATCATAACCATTGCTTCTTGTATCAAATAAACAAACGGTTAAGATCAACTTCGGCCACAATAAAATCATAACCATTGTTTCTTGTATTAAATAAACTGACGATTTAGGTCGACTTTGGCCACAATAAAACCATAACCATTTGTTCTTGTATCAAATAAACAAACGGTTAAGATCAACTTTGGCCACAATAAAACAATAACCATTTGTTCTTGTATCAAATAAACAAACGGTTAAGATCAACTTTGGCCACAATAAAACAATAACCATTTGTTCTTGTATCAAATAAACAAACGGTTAAGATCAACTTTGGCCACAATAAAACAATAACCATTTGTTCTTGTATCAAATAAACAAACGGTTAAGATCAACTTTGGCCACAATAAAACAATAACCATTTGTTCTTGTATCAAATAAACAAACGGTTAAGATCAACTTTGGCCACAATAAAACAATAACCATTTGTTCTTGTATCAAATAAACAAACGGTTAAGATCAACTTTGGCCACAATAAAACAATAACCATTTGTTCTTGTATCAAATAAACAAACGGTTAAGATCAACTTTGGCCACAATAAAACAATAACCATTTGTTCTTGTATCAAATAAACAAACGGTTAAGATCAACTTTGGCCACAATAAAACAATAACCATTTGTTCTTGTATCAAATAAACAAACGGTTAAGATCAACTTCGGCCACAATAAAATCATAACCATTGTTTCTTGTATTAAATAAACAGACGGTGTAGGTCAACTTTGGCCACAATACAATCATAACCATTGTTTCTTGTATTAAATAAACTGACGATTTAGGTCAACTTTGGCCACATTCAAATCATAACCATTGTTTCTTGTATTAATTAAACAGACGATTTAGGTCAACTTTGGCCACAATAAAATCATAACCATTGTTTCTTGTATCAAATAAACAGACGGTGTAGGTAAACTTCGGCCACAATAAAATCATAACCATTGTTTCTTGTATCAAATAAACAAACGGTTTAAGTTCAACTTAGGCCACAATAAAATCATAACCATTGTTTCTTGAAATAAACAGACGGTGTAGGTAAACTTTGGCCACAATAAAATCATAACCATTGATTCTTGTATCAAATAAACATACGGTTTAAGTTCAACTTAGGCCACAATAAAATCATAACCATTGTTTCTTGTATTAAATAAACAGACGATTAAGTTAAATTTAAAGTCGTAACCAAATTGTTAGCAACTACGATAAATTACTCTCTTACCTTTAATTACCGTTAGATTTCCCCAAACGTTTGTCCAGACAAAAATCGTGAAACAAACATTACAGTGGCACAGATTCCACATACGAGATTGTAATGATGTCACCGATATCGACTTCGCTGAGATTGTATAGGGCAAAATACATGCAGTTTTCTAGAGCCTAAAGCTTGTCTCCATAACATATATTTCCCATACGCACGTGCATTTCTAAATATATGACACGTACATTTCGTGGTATTTGAAACACCAGGATGACCAGAAACACTTGAGATGTTCTGAAATGGATAATCTAAACAATCAAATCCAAGCAATGTCTGATTTGAATTGTCACAAACGTCTCTAATAGTGAAAAACACACGGTAGTGTTTAAAAACTAGGGTCTGTCCCTTTAACCAAGCCTTGCTGTAAGGCCATCTTCTTATGGAGGATTCCAAACGTGTTTACTCGTGGAAATCTCTTACCTCACTAAAAGAAATGAAAAGTCCTCCTTTTCTATTGTTCTCGTCATGTGGATTAAATATCTGACGCCATGCAACAGAATTGACGAGAGTAACGACAACCCCTGCAATTAAGAAAATGACTATGGCAAATAAACTGCAGTGGATAAATAGTGCCCACGGCATTTTCAACGGCAGTTGTACCGTTAACATGTTTGCAACTCTGGATTGTAAGTAAATTTCAATGATGAGTTTGTTGTTTGTTTTGTTTGTCAATATGCTGTAAGATTCATTTATACCAGTGACGGTATTCGTAAACTGAAAGTGACGTAACAGTTAACACGCGAATGGCACATGCCCGATCAAGAACAATGGGGTTGTAAGGGGATGACTGTTTATCGTGTACAGCGTAGTCAGTCCGCAGTGACATGCCAGTTTAATCTTCATCATTTAATTATATTACAAAGTGTCAGAATATATTTAATGCGATATAGAATGAAAATAATGTTTCTTAATAACGGCATAATTTCTGCTAGGAAATCTGTCCCCAAGACCGAATTCCCCTCCCCCACACACACACTTTCAAACCCAAGGAAATCGGCAATGGTTGGGTTTCTTTTGTTGTTGTTTTATTTATTTTTTAATTTTATTTATTAGGCCACTCGGCACCAGAAAAGGGTGGCATACATGTATTTTGGCAATATAAATGATGGAGAAATTTCGATTAAACTATCGGAAAGATATCTCTATATATTGCATATCTACAAATATATTGCATCATCAGGCTTGTGGGAGTGTATAAGCTGGCATTGTCGATTATCGCGGTTAATTGTAAGGGATGTAACATGGTCATTAACCTGACAAAGCAACAATAACGACAACAGACGTCTATATAAGACAGACGTCTATATAAGACAGACATCTATTCAAAACAGTACAGGGTCCAAAAAAATATCGTTAGCTATGACGTCACTACGGCGTGTGTTGTTTTCCTACATCGTAGTGCTAGGATAGATTTGAAAATCACTAATCAGGCCTCTGTACAAAGATGTATAGTTCATGTGAACCCAGAATAAATTCTAACGGTCTCGGGGTGTAGTGGTTGAGTCATTGAATTTAAGGTATCGCACCACCATTTGTCGTGTTTTCCTTTTTTTAATTTTTTTTTCATTTCAACATATTTTCGTGCTTATATCCAATTAAGGTTCAAGCACGCTATCCTGACACACACCTCAGCTATCTGTATTTTAACAATAGAAGTCAAGATACAATTACATGTACAGTTATAAATATGACTGAGACAATTGCGTAGTTTGAGAAATTATTGTATTTGTGGGTGGAAGGGGCGATATCTGTTCTGAAACAAACCATCGCATTTACGTCTAGAAAGTTCAGGAATGTAAACTGGCAGAAAGCAATAAGGGAATAAGGGATCTTTTATATGCACTAACCCACAGACAATGGTAATACATACCACGGCCTTTGTTACACCAGTCGTAGTACACTGGTTGGAACGAGAAATAGCCCAGTTGGGGCCACCGACGGGGATCGATCCTAGACCGACCGCGCATCAAGCGAACGCTTTACAACTGGGCTACGTCCTGCCCCATAAAGGACAAGGGGAAGTGGGATAATAAATACAAATAAATAACAATGTTTCTATCTATCTGTCTATCTTTGTTTTCTGTTCGACCGGCCTCGGTGGCGTCGTGGCAGGCCATCGGTCTACAGGCTGGTAGGTACTGGGTTCGGATCCCAGTCGAGGCATGGAATTTTTAATCCAGATACCGACTCCAAACCCTGAGTGAGTGCTCCGCAAGGCTCAATGGGTAGGTGTAAACCACTTGCACCGACCAGTGATCCATAACTGGTTCAACAAAGGCCATGGTTTGTGCTATTCTGCCTGTGGGAAGCGCAAATAAAAGATCCCTTGCTGCTAATCGGAAAGAGTAGCCCATGTAGTGGCGACAGCGGGTTTCCTCTCAAAATCTGTGTGGTCCTTAACCATATGTCTGACGCCATATAACCGTAAATAAAATGTGTTGAGTGCGTCGTTAAATAAAAACACTTCTTTCTTTTTCTGTTCGATATTCTGTGTTGGCTTTTTTTGGATAACCTTTACATCTCGACTGAATATAAACGTTATAGTGAGACTAACGGCGAGATTTACAAATAACTCGCGCTCATTCAGTTGGGTCCCTCAATAATGTCCACCATGCTACGGGCATGGAAT
The DNA here is from genome assembly GCF_016097555.1 of Gigantopelta aegis. Lineage (NCBI taxonomy): Eukaryota > Metazoa > Mollusca > Gastropoda > Neomphalida > Peltospiridae > Gigantopelta > Gigantopelta aegis. The sequence continues at coordinate 33,546,076 of NC_054710.1, read as the reverse complement.
ATCAGTATCTGTATATTCAATGTGTTTCTGGTCGTCTTAATATTTGCAAGAAGCTCAAACTGGATTTTGTCTTCAATCGTTAAAAAGTCTCTGTTAGTTGATAACATCTTAAAACTTGCAGCACACTCAGGAATGTCCCTTTAAGTGTCACTTAAGTAAAGAAGAAATGAAAAAAAAGAAGAAAGAACGAAAAACTAAAATAAATTTAAAAAAAATGTAATAAGACCATCTGCCATTTTGACTTTCCATTTTCAAACACTTCAAGCTAGGAACATACCCAGCTGCTACATATTGATCTCAAACATATCCAATGTTATTAATGGACATTAAACAGGATTAGACACGCATTTCGTCGACGGTAAGCAGGAATTGGCAAAGATCGTTGAACATGTTACAGGTTTTACTGCAGTACAAAAAAGTTCATACATCAGAGACGAAAATAAAATAATAAACCAGAATAAAAAGAGCATTATGTAGAATTATGGACACTAAAGACACTGGTTATAACGTAAAACGAAGACGAAGTCAAATGTTATGTAAAGATCGAAGACTATATAGAGAGCATGTCATAACGTTTGAATCAAATCCATTCATACAGTTGCAGGAAAGTCTGGGAGAATAATATGTAAAAACTAAAAAACGTTTTCTTTAACGACACCACCAAAGCACATTGATTAATTAATCATAGGCTCTTGGATGCCAAATATTTGATAATTTTGACACGTAGTCTCCAAATAAAACCCGCTATGTTTTTCAGTTAGCAGCAAGGGATCTTTCATATCCATTTTCCACACAAAGGGCACGACACGCCACAGTCATTGTTAAAGGGGAATTAAACTCAAACATGAGCCATATTTATTGGAAAGATGCATACCCAGACCACCAACACATACTGACACTTTCACAAATGAAAAACGCGTAATTTTAGAGCTAACTGGGGCAGCCATTTTCTTTTGTTTTCGATGCATCTGATACTCTAGCTTGGGGCGAAGTGACGTCAGCTCCTACCAACTTCTGTATGAGTTATATATAATAGCCGTCACATTTAACCGTTTTATTAATTAAGTATAATAATATAGTTGTTTATATTAAGCAATAATGTGCATTATATATCGTTGAATATGTATATCATATAAAGGGGTCGTGGGGCACAGGTTGGGACGGAGTTCAAAAGGGGATCCGACGATGTGATTCGATTCTGTGACCAAAACACCGTAATCCAGTGCAAATACTATTGAACTACCCCCCCCCCCCCCCTTTATAAAAGACAGTCCCAAACACACACACACAAACACACACACACACACACACACACACACACACACACACACACACACACACACACACACACACACACAAAGACAAACAAAACAGAAAAAGAAAAACCCCAAAGCAAACAACAACAAAACATCAACACCAAAAACAAAAGAAAAAAATAAATCGAAAAAAAAACCAACAACAAAAAACCCCGAAAACACAGCAAAACATAAAAACAATGAAACAAAAGTAAAACGCAAAATAAAATATAAAGAATCTTTAACACATTCCTGGTTACTCCAGTTTTGTCTTTGTGTCTTTGTGTCTGTCTGTGTCTACAGGTCTATGCCAAACGGCATCAACTTGAGATTTAGACGCGTTGTACAACATCGTTGTTTCCATTGAACGAGAGTAATGATTTACTCTCGAATTCACTCGAACTCGCTCGCCGGTTTTATAAATGTTCGATAAAAGACTTACTACGTGTTGCTGCATAAAAACGAAAATCTTCATTCATTTGCAGTGAACATTCAAACAGTTGATGAGACCACAGTTTATCCAATCTAAGGAGCCGATAGTCTCTTCACCTGTTTCCACTGACAATACGAAATTTAATATTACGCCTCTTTTCATTGGATAGGATTGAGACCATTGTTGCTACTGACTGGTTCGCGACGTCAAAGTCTGCGTTTTTGAAAAGACTCGGATTAACCAAGTTTACAGGAGAAACAAATAAAATAAGTTTTAATCGAGACATTACCCACTGCCCCCCCCCACTCCCCACCCCACCCCCCCTCAAAAAAAAAGAAGAAGAAAAAAAAAAAGGAAAAGAAAGCTCCTACTAAATTATGTCCAAGTTCGAATTTAACATGGGTATTCCTTGTATGCACTAATCAAGTCCTAATCTAAATTATACGACGTGTGTGGTGTGTTAGTGGTGTTTTTATATTTTTATATTTTTGGTTTTAGAGGATGGTGTTCTTTTTGAGTAGGTGTCTTTATTTTTCTTTCTTAGTTTGAATATTAATTTTGTTTTTACTTATTACTTATTGATTTTGCTCATCAGATATGATTAGGAAAATTCCGTGATATGAAAATCTGAATACTGAATTAATAGTAACCTGTTGAAACACGCAAAAAAGGCATTATTTATAAGCACACACAAATTGTATTTTATAGGTGAAAAAGAAATCATTTTAACTATATCCACAAACAAGCAGTTTAAAACAGACACTCTGAAACATTTAAAGGGACAGACCCTAGTTTGTTTGGGGGTTTTAATTACTGACGCCATATAACCGTAAATAAAATGTGTTGAGTGCGTCGTTAATTTTTTTTTTTTTTTTTTTTTTTTTAAATAAGGCATATTGTTCACTATTAGAGCCGTTTATGATCACTGAAATCAACCATTACTTATATTTTATTGTTTAGATGATCCACTTCCGTACAACCGAAGTGTTTCAGGTCATTCTGGTGTTTCTAATACCACAAAGTGTATTTTTCATATTTTTAAAAAGGCACTAGCGTCTGAGAAGTAACGGTTATGGAGTCGCGTATTTGTGTATTTTTAAGGGTATTTCAACGTCACCGACTCTTGTTTCACTCTGTTCTATCGAAATTTGTTACAGGTTTGTAAATTAACCAAACTTAGTGTCCACACTAGGGTCTAGGTAAAAAAAAAAAAATGTCTTGGTGTTTAAAAACTAAGGTCTGTCCCTTTACCTAGTCATGCTAATATTAAACCAATAGGTGTGATAACTGCCGTGTGTAATTATTAATATAGTCATGCTAATATTAAACCAATAGGTGTGATAACTGCCGTGTGTAATTATTAATATAGTCATGCTAATATTAAACCAATAGGTGTGATAACTGCCGTGTGTAATTATTAATATAGTCATGCTAATATTAAACCAATAGGTGTGATAACTGCCGTGTGTAATTATTAATATAGTCATGCTAATATTAAACCAATAGGTGTGATAACTGCCGTGTGTAATTATTAATATAGTCATGCTAATATTAAACCAATAGGTGTGATAACTGCCGTGTGTAATTATTAATATAGTCATGCTAATATTAAACCAATAGGTGTGATAACTGCCGTGTGTAATTATTAATATAGTCATGCTAATATTAAACCAATAGGTGTGATAACTGCCGTGCGTAATTATTAATATAGTCATGCTAATATTAAACCAATAGGTGTGATAACTGCCGTGTGTAATTATTAATATAGTCATGCTAATATTAAACCAATAGGTGTGATAACTGCCGTGTGTAATTATTAATATAGTCATGCTATTAAACCAATAGGTGTGATAACTGCCGTGTGTAATTATTAATATAGTCATGCTAATATTAAACCAATAGGTGTGATAACTGCCGTGTGTAATTATTAATATAGTCATGCTAATATTAAACCAATAGGTGTGATAACTGCCGTGTGTAATTATTAATATAGTCATGCTAATATTAAACCAATAGGTGTGATAACTGCCGTGTGTAATTATTAATATAGTCATGCTAATATTAAACCAATAGGTGTGATAACTGCCGTGTGTAATTATTAATATAGTCATGCTAATATTAAACCAATAGGTGTGATAACTGCCGTGTGTAATATTAATATAGTCATGCTAATATTAAACCAATAGGTGTGATAACTGCCGTGCGTAATTATTAATATAGTCATGCTAATATTAAACCAATAGGTGTGATAACTGCCATGCGTAATTATTAATATAGTCATGCTAATATTAAACCAATAGGTGTGATAACTGCCGTGTGTAATTATTAATATAGTCATGCTAATATTAAACCAATAGGTGTGATAACTGCCGTGTGTAATTATTAATATAGTCATGCTAATATTAAACCAATAGGTGTGATAACTGCCATGTGTAATTATTAATATAGTCATGCTAATATTAAACCAATAGGTGTGATAACTGCCGTGTGTTATTATTAATATAATAATGCTAATATTAAACCAATAGGTGTGATAACTGCCGTGTGTAATTATTAATATAATAATTAATTAAAGCAAATTGTTTTTCATATTTCTTTTAAAAAGTCCATGGTCAAGTAAATGTTCTGTAAAGGTTCCAACGGAACAAATATATCAATGCGTTACGTGTTTTCGATAGAATACATGAAATATATTAACAAAAAAGCGAACGAAATTGTCAAAATTGAGGATAGATGTATGTATATTAAATATACCATTTCATATTGGGTTTAATTTGTGAAGATATAGTTTTCACACATCACTCGTTGACATGCATATTGGTATTCGAGATTTTTTTTATGAAATAGCTACTATATATTCTGGTAGGCAACAAACCATCTCAAACATATATACAACAGTAGAGGTTATTGTGTGGAGCTAATTGTGCGTTTTATAGCAACATCACGCTTGTGATAGCAATAACAAATAAAAATTGAGTAGTCTGTTTTCATTGGCGTTCTGCATAGCTAACCATCTGGTTAAAACCGGCCTCGGTGGCGCAGTGATTCAGCCATCCGACTACATGCTGATAGGTACAGGTCCGGGTTCGTAGTCCGGTACTGGCTCCAACCCAAAGTGAGTTCTTAAGGGCTCAATGGATAGGTGTAAGTCCACTACACTATCTCTCTCTCTCACTAACAACTAACCAAATTAACAACTAACCTACTGTCCTGGACAGACAGACCAGAGAGCTGAGGTATGTGCCCAGGACAGCGTGCTTAAACCTTAATTGGATATACGCACGAAAATAACTATAAAGAACAAGAATAGCGACGACAACATTAATAAGGAAAGAAAGAAATGTTGTATTTAACGACGCACTCAACACATTTTAATTACGGTTATATGGCGTCGGACATATAGTTAAGAACCACCCAGATATTGAGGGAGGAAACCCGCTGTCGCCACTTCATGGGCCACTCTTTTCGATTTGCAGCAAGGGATCTTTTATTTGCACAGGCAGGATAGCACAAACCATGGCCTTTGTTGAACCAGTTATGGATCACTGGTCGGTGCAAGTGGTTTACACCTACCCATTGAGCCTTGCAGAGCACTCACTCAGGGTTTGGAGTCGGTATCTGGATTAAAAATTCCATGCCTCGACTGGGATCCGAACCCAGTACCTACCAACCTGTAGACCGATGGCCTAACCACGACGCCACCGAGCCCGGTCGCCCCAACAACAATAAAGAAACTGAATGAATGAATGAATGTTTAACGACAGCCCAGCATGAAAAAATACATCGGCTATTGGGTGTCAAACTATGGTAAATGCAAATAAATAAAGTGATGATCAACATCAATATAAAAGTTCAAGGTTTAAACAAAAACAGTGTGAAGAACAGTGTAAAGAACAGTGTAAAGAACTGTGCAAAAACACAAATATCACAGAATTTTACGGATACTGAATTTTACTCAAAACTTCAAGTGTGTGCTGTATTGGCCATTCTCAAAGAAAATGTTACACCCCTGCACCACGGTGAGGTTACAGCACGCGCAGGGGATAAAGAAACTGTTCTGTGTGTGCAGCCATTGTAAGATGTAACGTCTCACTGGCGACTAAAGTGTGTGCAATTTAGAAAACAATCACCTCAGATTCCATAATATAAAACAAGTAAATAATGAAATGAAATGAATCTGGTAAAAAAAAAAATCCTTTGCAAATTATTTTGTACTAATTTTCTATAAAACACAGGAAAATAAACTGAAATTGCACAAATCTCGGCGGCTTTATTTTTGTTCATCTTATCTCAGATCGATTCAGCCCCTTACTTGTTCTGCCTATCTGTGAAAGTCGAGACATCCAATGTTTGAATAACTAATCACAGAGTCGATGACAAATCGATATGTAATCGATGTCCTACTGTTCTGGGACAGCTGCTGGAGACTGGCTTGATTTTATACGCACATAGAACGGTACAAACCTATAGGACCGATTCAGGCCTGCACAGGCTGATTTTCTTTTATCCGCATGTAACTATATACATAATTACAATGCTTAAAGGGACATTCCTGAGTTTGTTGCAATTTTAAAGATGTTATCGACTAACAAATACTTTTTAACGATTGTAATTACATATCAAATATATTTTTCTGCATAAAATATTAGTGGCTGTATATTAAACGTGTTTCTGATCGTTCTAATAGTTGTACTAGGTTACATTTCATTTTATTTCCTAAAATATAGTTTTTTCGTACGAACGAAATTATTTGAAGACAAAATACAGTTTGGGCTTCTTACAAATATCAAGACGACTAGAAACACATTGAATATACAGACATTGATATTCTAAACAAGAAAATATATTTAATACATAAGTTTAATCGTAGAAATATTTTATTAGTCGGAAACATCTTACAATGCAGCACATTCAGGAATGTCCCTTTAAAGGGACATACCCTAGTTCTGAAACACTAAGGCATATTTTGACTATCATAGCCGTTTGTCATAACTGGAATCATATTTTACTTAGATTTTATGGTTTAGAATATCACTTTCCGTACATTCGAAGTGTTTATGGACATCCTGGTGTTTTTAATATCACAAAATGCATTTCTCATATTTTTAAAAACGCACGTGCGTCTGAGAAGTAATAGTTATGGAGTCGAGTGTTAGTCTATTTTTAGAGGGTATTTCACCATTTCAAAGTCACATGTTATCCAAATGTGTTACAACAGGTTTGTAGATTAACTAAACTTAGTGTTAATTTTCACGGATTGAAACTAGGGTCTGTCCCTTTAACTAAACTTAGTGTTAATTTTCACGGGTTGAAACTAGGATCTGTCCCTTTAAGCACTTGCCTTTAATAGAAACACTCTTCGTAAAATCGACTTTTAGAATACTGGTACTTAACATGCTCTCGACACACTACCTTTCATCACTCACATGGTTTGCAAATAACGGTTATATATTTGTCGTGTTATTTCATGCAATCTTTGTGACATATATTAAAGTATTTCCTCGGGAGTGGCTGTCTGAATATTGATAAAGCACTAGATAGATCTTAACCACCAACACACCAATAAAAACAAAAACTAAAAAACAAAAAAAAACTAAAGAAATCATGCTAAAACAAAATTGTTCCGAAATATCAAAAAACAAAACAAAAGGATATCAGAACACTCATTTTCACAAGGTTTTTTTGTTTATCGATACCACTAGAGCGCATTGATTTATTAATCATCGGCTATTGGATGTCAAAGACATGGTCATTTTTGAAAGTCATAGAGAGGAAACCCGCTATTTTTTTTTTCATTAGTAACAAGGGATCTTTTATATGCACCATCCCACAGGCAGGATAGTGCATACCACGGCCTTTGATATACCAGTTGTGGTGCAATGGCTGGAACGAGAAATAGCCCAATGGGCCATCTGACGGGGATCGATCCCAAATCGACCGCGCATCAAGCGAGCGCTTTACCACAGGGCTACGTACCGCCCACATTTTCACAGATACTTTTAAAACTCAATTACACACTTAGGAGATCACCTGTTTCCATTTTATTCTTCGAGAGGTGATATCGTCTAATTGACGGTCTATTGACGGATGACCACCGAGCCGCCTATCCACCGTCAATTAGATAACATCACCTCGAGAAGAAAAAAGAATGGAAACTGGTTCTCCATTGTAAAATACCTTTTACATTCTTTTATTTTACATTCTGTAAATTATATGTTTTATTTTTAATGTAATATAAATAGCGAACTATTTTCATTCACGACACTCTGTAACTGAATGACGTCAATCGATAGGAAGAGTCCATCATGGGGGTAACGGAATTGGAAGTAAATTTACAAAACTAGTTAAATTAAAAATATTATATACTATGTATTTGAACCAATTTTTATTTATATAGACGCAAAAACAACAACAACATAATGCCTTAAACTCAATGCAATACCAATAAACCACTTTTAAGTGGAAGAACATAACAAAATTTCAAATACCTTGCAATATGGAACGGTCTGAAATGTAAACTTGTAAAAGTGTCGATCAACCAGATTTGAAATACATTCGTTTTTATTTATTGTGCTACGTTGCTAATTCATATTTGTTGTGTGATAATGGTTGTGCATTTCAACTCTACTGCCTGTCATGTTAAAGGTAGATGTCATTTGAGTAATTTTGTTGATCTTGGGAGCTGTGTTTGTTGTAATATTCGTGTTTTGCAAGTTCGTTTGAAAACTTTGAGAGGCCATGGTCGGATAAACGGGTCACATGTCGTGTTTTTAATTTGGGGTTTACACGATGATTTTTCACTGCTAGGTGCACTTAAGAGATCAATATTTTCATCAATTTGTTGTAGAATGTTTGAATAGTTGCGTTTCTGTTGGCAAAGCGTGAGTTATCGGTGTCGTCTGCTGTCAGTGACTATAGGCGCCTACATGGTCAATCAGCTGATTTCACTCAACATGACGATTGTTAGTTGAAATTCTGCTTGAAGAGAAAGTGTTCGACCCATCGGGTAGTTCAACCAAACTATTCGGTCAACAGTGTTATTCGAGACTTCGTGTTTGGTTCGAGCGTTGCAGTGTATACGACTCTTCCGTGTTCGACCCAACAAGTTTCTACTGTCTATTAGGAAATAAAATGAAGTTTGGTCTAATAAAAATACAGGACAATGAGAAAGACATTTAATATACAGCCACTGTTATTTGTATGCAGAACAATGCATTTAATATGTAGTTATATTCATTAAAGGCATACTGTCATACTAAGACCTTATTTCTCTGAAAATGAATAGTAAATAAAAAATTACATTAATTGTTGGACCATGATGGAGAGAATCCTCTCAGCAATTTTAGTTTTTTAATTATGGACCATTGCCATAATTAAATTTTTTAACATTTTTTTTTTACAAAATATCATTAAAAAGTGGAGTATGGTGGTTATAAAGATGGTTGAATAAAGTACGTTTAGGGACAAATCAAATTATGTTTTGTTCAGGTACTACTTTGTTAAGCCATTAAATAGGTCAGTGGTCTGTGACAATATGCCTTTAAATCTGTTCTGTTAGGGGCTGTGGCGTAGCCCAGTGGTAAACTATTCTGAATGTTTATAATGTGATTTTTATAGATGAAAAATATATTATACTTAATGCAATTATTCAATCAGAGTTTTAAAGGGACTTTCCTACGTTCTCTGCCATTATAAAGAAGTTATCGACTAACAGAGATGTTTTAACAATTGTAATTACATATCAAATATATTTTCATGTACGTGTTTCTGGCCGTTCTAATATTTGTACTAGTTTAAATTTCATTTTATTTCCTAAAATATATTTGTTTACGTAAGTACGAAATTATTTGAAGACAAAATCCTGTTTGGACTTCTTACAAATATTAAGACTACCAGAAACACATTGAATATACAGACACTGATATTCTAAACAAGAAAATATATTTAATATGTAAGTTTACTCGTAGAAATATTTGATTAGTCGGAAACATCTTACAATGCAGCAAACTCAGGAATGCTTTAATTTGTTAGTTATATTCTGCCAACTTTCAGTATATCACTTACTTCCGGTTACTTATATATACACGTACGTGTCTTCTGGTTTCGTCTCGGGGCAGTTCGTAGCCCAGTGATAAATCGCCCGCTTTATGCGCGGTCGTTTTGGGATCGATCCCCGTCGGTGGGCCCATTGGGCTATTTCTCGTTTTAGCCAGTGCACCACGATTGGTATATCAAAGGCCGTGGTATGTGTTATCCTGTCTGTGGGATGGTGCATATAAAATATCCCTTGCTACTAATGGAAAAATGTAGCGGATTTCCTTTCTAAGACTATATGTCAAAATTACCAAAGGTGTGAAATCCAATAGCCGATGATTAATAAATCAATGTGCTCTGGTGGTGTCGTTAAACAAACCAAATTTCTTCTTCTGTTCTGTTACTCGGCCACATCTTAACACATTGTCAACAAACTTAACACAGATATATACACACAGGATTTCTCATGGAAATCAATGAGGGACACTGTTTAAAGGGATATTCCCGAGTTTGCTGCATTATAAGATGTTTCCGACTAATAACATATGTCTACGATTAAACTTAAATATTAAATATATTTTCTTGTTTAGAATATAAATGTCTGTATATTCAATGTGTTTCTGGTCGTCTTAATATTTGTAAGAAGGCCAAACTCGATTTTTGTCTTCAAATAATTGCGTACGTAAGAAAACCCCCAATATTCTAGAAAATAAAATGAAATTTAACATAGTACAAATATTAGAACGGTCAGAAACACGTTTAATATACAGCCACTAATATTTTATGCAGAAAAATATATTTGATATGTAATTACAATCGTTAAAAAGTCTCTGTTAGTCGATAACGTCTTAAAAAGTGCAGTAAACTCAGGAATGTCCCTTTAAGTGTAATGCACACAGGATTGCGCTGCGATTGCCTCTCTCAAGGAAATAGATGAGGGACACTGTTTAATTTGTGATATGTCTACGTATTTCGAAAGTTTTGTTCTAAAAATACCACGACGCAAATAAACCTAAATCAGCAGTTGTAAAATCACCGAACGAGAGTGCAGTTCAGGAAACAACCAATAATTAAACCAGTCACCTGTGACTCGCGGGGGTGATGGTGGTGGTGGTGGTGGGGGTGGTTTGTAATCACAGGGCTCATTCCACTTCATCCAAAAGATTTGAGGAAGGAAACGAACGGAAAGGAAATAAATGTAAATAGATATAGATGAAAAAAAGATGAAATGAAATAAGTGGAAGTAGGGCAATGGCTCGCCTATTCGACCATAACATTTTCGTTTTATTGTCATTTGCTAATATTTGCTTTCCTTCGTACATATATTAAAGGGACATTCCTGAGTTTGCTGCATTGTAAGATTTTTTTCGACTAATAAGCTATTTCTACGATTAAACTTATATACTAAATATATTTTCTTGTTTAGAATACCAGTGTCTGTATATTCAATGTATTTCTGGTCGTCTTAATATTTGTAAGAAGTCCAAATTGGATTTTGTCTTCAAATAATTTCGTACGTACTAAAAAAATATATTTTAGGAATTGAAATGAAATTTAACGTTGTACAAATATTAGAACGATCAGAAACACGTTTAATATACAGCCTGTAATATTTTATGCAGAAAAATATATTTGATATGTAATTACAATCGTTAAAAAGTCTCTGTTAGTCAATAACATCTTAAAAATTGCAGCAAACTCAGGAATGTCCTTTTAAAAGAAGAAAAAACGTTTTAGGTGCACAAGAAGAAGAAATAGAATACGAAAACCATGTAAAAGAAGAAAATAAAAGCCAGAAGAAAAAGTGATAGATGTAACACAACTAAAAGAAGGATATACAAAGTAGTAGGAAAGAAAATAACTAGAGAAAGAAAAGAAGCAAGCGGCGATCAGGTAGAAGAAAAAGACGCAAAATAGTAGTAACAGTCGTGGTGAACGTATAAGAAGATAAAAAAGAAGTTGATCAAAGTTAAAGGAAATATTTTTGTTTTTGTTCAACGACATCACTAGAGGACATTACTATATTAATCAGCGGTAATTCTGATATAGTCTTAGGAAGGAAACCCGATCCATTTTGTTTCCAATAGTGGCTAAGGATCTTTTTTTTAATGCACCATTCCACAGAATAACACATACAATGGCTTTTGATATACCAGTCGTGGTGCACTGGCTATCCTGCCTGTGGGAAGCGCAAATAAAATATCTCTTGCTGCCTGTCGTAAAAGAGTAGCCTATGTGGCGACAGCGGGTTTCCTCTAAAAAAATATGTGTGGTCCTTAACCATATGTCTGACGCCATATAACCGTTAATAAAATGTGTTGAGTGCGTCGTTAAATAAAACACTTCTTTCTTTCTTTCTTTTTTAAATAACGAAGATGAATGTAGGTCATAACGGACTGAGGCCATATTTTCGAAATTATCAGTCACTATGGCATATGTTGTAGTGACGTCATAGCCTACGGTGGTTTTACAATATGGCCACAGACCACAATTAATCACGCTATATGTTTCTATATAGCGTTAGTGGCTATAACATTTTTATTAATATTAGCAGGCCCATGGATTTTGGTATATACCTTTGCCTGCCTGGGGGAAACATACCCTGAAAAGGACAATCCCTGTTATTCAGCTCTTTCTCCCAGGATACTGGTTTAAACAAACACACACACTAAACCTGGCCGGAGTACACCCATTTTACACAAAAAAGTACAATTTTTGCATGAATCGGAATTACCACAAAGAAATCTTCAATGTCAATAAATTACATATGTTTACATGCCCTCCCTTGTCAATTTCGGTCAAATAGTTGTCACTTCAAAGCTGTCTGCCATGACATAATCACAGTGAAACAGCAGACTACATGCGCGGAGAAATTTCCGGATTTTGGGAAGATGGGAAGAAAACTGTGATCTGTGGCCGTATCGTAGTGCTAAGATAGCTTTGAAAATTTCTAACAAAGATATCTTTGAAAATCTAAGAAGAAAACGAAAACAAGAGATAAAAAAAAAAAATGTTTTGAAAGTAGATTACGTTTTCCAATCCGTTTGAACCTAATAATGTCACTAAGCAATGGGACCTGTAGCCTCAAATGCGATAGTACGACATGAACCGAACGAGACTTCCGGAAATTGAGTCAACTATTATTAACGAATAGTGTGCCGCTGACATTCACTTTAAAGCGAGAGGGAAACGAAGAGAAAAACCCCAAAGCAATATGTTCAGTATGACATGCTTTGATTGCCAGAATTCATTTCAAACTAATGCGCTTGTGATTTACACAAGTTTTTGTGTCGGAACCAAAACTCTTGTTGGATTTGACGAGAACTGTTTAATAGAAATCTGGTTCCTGTTGGAGCCTATTTGGCGATGTAATACAAGTAGGACAAGGATATTTGTTTAAAGGGACAAACATGCATACTGTTGCACGCAATTGATGCATCCACCGAAACAGGTCCCTCACTGAAACTGGGGATAAAATATCTAATCGTTACCCCCGTTGTTATGGTTAGGGTTAGATTTCGTTTTTGGGCTATGGTGTGGTGTGGTTCCCTCTTTATACATATATCAATAAAATGGGGGATAATGGAGGGGGTGGGGAGGTAACAGACGGGAATATGTCCCTTAAAGGACAGACCCTAGTTTCAGCCCGTGAAAATTAACACTAAGTTCAGTTAATCTACAAACCTGTAACACATTTGGATAAAGTTACAATTGAGTGAAACATGGCTGTGACTATGAAATGGTGAAATACCCTCTAAAAATAGACTAAAAGTCGACTTTTCTCAGACGCACGTGCGTTTTTAAAAAACTCTAATAGTAAAAAATATGCCCTTAGTGTTTAAAAACTAGGGTATGCCCCTTTAAAGCGACATATCCTAGTTTTTAAACAGTTCAGTGTATTTTCACTATTAGAGTCGTTTGTGTTGATTATAATCGGTCAGTACGTTGATTTTATTATTTAGAATATCTGGCCCCATGCTTATAAACCTTAAAGTCTAGACTTGAATAAAGTCCAGATTTTAACGTCATGGCAACGCCATTCAAATAGCATTACGTTAAAGTCTGGACCATTGCACTGCACTACTGTATGTACATGCATATATTAATTTATATGTTCAATGCTGTTTTATGCGATTAAGCTGTAAAGCATAACGCAATAAAGAACTTGAACTTGAAATGTTCACAGGTTCAGACTAGGGACTTGCTACTTTAACTACTTCTTGTTATAGGTTAATATACAATATAGTCCGTTTGCGACAAAAGGGAACCGATGAAATTGTATATAATAATGTATTGAATAATGCTAAAACACATACAAAAAGATATTGCTAGGATTTAACCCAAAATTGTATTTTAAAATTTTCTGAACAACCTACCATCATATTGTATAGATTAAAGCTCATTCCTAATACTGGGGTGAAAACAAAATACTGGAACAGCCAAGGTGAGCAGTTTCACTTGTAGCAATCGATAATGCAGTACACACGTACTAAAGAGTTGTTGGTGCATCACAGTTGCTTTTATTAGGAGATTTAACATGTGCAATTTAATGATCAATTGTAAAGAAACGTTTTTATTTACACTAAGATTTTTAGTTCAATCTTTTTTTTCTGCGAGTTGGTATGAATCTAAAACGTAATAATATGTTTTGATTTGAATTCGTTAGTTCCCTCTTGAAGCAGACAGACTATACTTTATGTTTAACATATGGCTATTTCAGCAAATGGTATGGGTTGAGAGAGAGAGAGAGAGAGAGAGAGAGAGAGAGAGAGAGAGAGAGAGAGAGAGAGAGAGAGAGAGAGAGAGAGAGAGAGAGAGAGAGAGAGATAAAGACAGAGAGTGAGACATGAAGGAAAATTGTTTATTTAACGATGAACTCAACACACAGATATTGATGGAAGAAACCCGCTGTCGCCACTTCATGGGCTACTTTTTCCGATTAGCAGCAAGGGATCTTTTATATGCACCATCCCCCATGCAGGATAGCTCAATCACTATCACCGGATTTGGATGTACCATCGTGGTACACTGCACTCAGCGACATATCAGCACAATGTGCCCACCTTGATGACAGATACCAGAGATCCATTAACAAAACCGACCGCGATATCAAAGACAGAGTGGGGACGAAGGAGCGAGAAAGAGCTACGTTGAGTGCCTTCGAGAGTGAGTACAGATAGAAAGATCCCGAGACAGAGAGAGCGAGAGAGAGAGAGAGGAGAGGAAGAAGAGGATCAAAGAAGAGCTGAGACCCTGAGAGAGAGGAGAGCTCGAGAGAGAGGCGAGAGTGACACCCAGGAGAGAGAGAGAGATAGACCGAGAGAGAGAGAAAAGGAGTATACCACACACACACACCGAGAGAGAGAGAGAGAGAGAGAGAGAGAGAGAGAGAGAGAGAGAGAGAGAGAGAGAGAGGGGGGGGGGGAGGAGGGGGATTGTTGTCATCACACAGGCAATTCATTCCGAAAAGCAAGGGATTTGTATATACACTTTCCCTAACGACCGAACACTGTATACCACGGTCTTTGATATACCGACTACGGGACACTGGATGGAAAAAACAAAACAAAAACCCTAGCCAGTTCTTCTGCGACCCTTCGCACCTCGGGCTATCTCTCTACTACAGACGTACATGTCATTCCATGTAACACTGAAGCGCAAACAATGTGTCAGTACGGCGCATCAAGATGGAAGCTGCAAACCAAATACGTCTTGGCAGCCTCTTGACAACTCTCTGGTGTTGGCTAAATTCTGCCCACTTCGATGCTTGGTTGCGACATCAAGCTGAAGATGAACCAATTATGGACCACTTGATGTCCCATTTGATTCAGCTTCAACGTGTTAAATAAGTCAGGGCAAGATGTGCGATTCGTGCTCAAAGTAGATGAAGAATTGCCGTCGTGTCAAGTGTATTGTAGCATTGCAGTGTCAAAAGCCAAGACCCAACAAGCGATTGAGATATTTTAATCTCACTTTGTGAGGACAAGGCTTCTGGATGACGTGTTTGTGAGAGTACTTCAAAAAACGTCTTCGTGTCTCGTTTATTATATTCTTAGAATAGCAAATAATAAGCTAATGTTCTAGTAGCTTTCAGGCCCTTAGGAACGGTATCTGGAGTGTGTGTATGTGTGTGTGTGTGGTGGGGGTGGGTGGGGGGGGGGGTCGCTAGTGTCTCTGTGTGTGTGTTTGGAGGGAATGAAAAAGCCTCTAGCGTGGGAGGAGCACAAGTCGTATTTTTAAATTTATTTAAACGGAGTAGGACGAACAAAAAAACCCCATCATATTTTCGTCCTCGAGTTTCTTCGAGCCTTGTTTTTGTTTTGATTTAATAACGCACTTCTAGGAGGACATTTCCTTGATATTGGATTCAATAAACACAGATCCTGTGTGGATTTTTTAAAATAAAACGTATGCAACATAATGGCGCATGTTAAAGACAATTTGACCATCGCTCTGCCGGGGTTAGAATGTAGATTTACTTTGAAGAACCGTAAGCATAACCACGTGGGTTTTTTTCAAGATATATATAAAAAACACACAATACTACATTCGTGTCCTTTAAATACTATTTATGTTACAACTTTGTACATTTGCTGGCAGACATATATTGTATTTTACTATGCACTGTTTTATGTCAGTGTGTTTGATGTCCGCAAAGCGTGGGAACCTGCAGGTAGAACGCTCGTGTGAGATACTTGTGGTCGTAAGATTTAACCCTCCCCTTGGATGATGTCTTTTCCCCACCCCAACCAGTGCAACACTATTGGCGCCTGCATATTAAAGTCCGTAGTTTGTATTATAGTGTTTGTGGGAAAGAACACAAAACGAAACCTTGCTGCTGATGGAAAAATTAAGCGTTTAAAAAAACAACACCCCACCACCCAACAAAATAAACAATGTACCTGAATCACCAAATGCTTGACATCCAATAGCTGATGATTAATTAATCACTGTGATCTAGTTTTATCGTTAAGCAAAACAAACTAACTGTTTTGGTGTGCTGTGGCTCTTTTTTTCTCGGTATTGCCCATTGAAAAAAACCAACAAAAAAACCCCAAAATATATATATATATATATATATATATATATATATATATATATATATATATATATATATATATATATATATATATATGTATATACATACATATATATATATATGATACATTTTACATTGAATTGTAACATGATTTGAGGTAGAAATGAGGGGCGGGATTTAGCTCAGTCGGTTGAGCGCTGGCTTGAGGTGCTTGCAACTGATTGAGGTTTTCTCGTTCCAACCAGTGCACCACAACTGGTACTGGTGAAAGGCCGTGGTATGTGCTTTCCTGTATGTGAGACAGTGCACCTGCGGGTTTCCTCTACTGACTACGAGTCAGAATTACCAAATGTTTGACATCCAATGGCAATTTTTAATATATCAATGTGCTCTAGTGGTGTCGTTAAACAAAACAAACTTTGATGTAGAAATGTATAAGATAAGTACTGTAAACCTACTTACTCTGCGTAACATTGCCTTTAATCACTATTTTTACAATATTAATCTGTGTAATAGCCATTTCTATTTTAGTACAAGAACATATTTTTGATTCATAATAAGGATGAACGAAATATGTTTAATTCATTCCTCTGCTTGGTTTCACAATCCCTGCAATTGCCCACGGCATTCGGCAATGTTGTGGAGATTGTCGTGTAAGTTTTAGTTCTCCACGGCACTTTTTTACCTTGAACAATCAGGGTGGGTTTTTTTTCATTGACATGTTTTTTTGCCGTGGACATTTTCTTAATTACAAAGGTTGAAATTCATGACCTTTCTCGTACATTGTCAGGAAGGATATGTTTTATTTAACGACGCACTCAACACATTTTATTTACGGTTATATGTCGTCAGACATATGGTTATGAACCACACAGATATTCAGAGAGGAAACCCGCTGTCGCCACTTCATGGGCTACTCTTTTCGATTAGACATGGTAATTTTTGACAGTCATAGAGAGGAAACCCGCTATATATTTTTTTTCATTAGTAACAAGGGATCTTTTATATGCACCATCCCACAGACAGGGTAGTACATACCACGGCCTTTGACATACCAGTCGTGGTGCACTGGCTGGAGCGAGAAATAGCCCAATGGGCCCACCGACGGAAATCGATCCCAGACCGACCGCACATCGAGCGAGCGCTTTACCATTGGTTTACGTCCCGTCCCTGATCCAAATAGGTTTAATTTACTCCTCTGCATGGATTCATGAGAGAAATTGTATTCCCTTTTACTTTTGTCATAGTCCGATTCTAAATCAACCTTGTGGCTGGCGGGATCAAATTATTAATAAACGGTCATTTTATATGATGGAGAAAGAATGCTGATCTGTGTGGTATCTCAGAGTCCAATCTTACCCCGGGGCTCTTCTCATTTAGCTCATTTGTAAGAAAACTCTGATTGGATCTCAGTGGCGTGTTCAGAACGCCGAGCGCTCGCGAACACTTGGACTGGTACCATTGTCTTCTTTCGCATTGTATTCGTCTAACGCGGTTGCTCGAGTCAGAACACTGAAGACGAATTTGTGAGACAATGTTTGAGGCCAAAAAAAAGGAATTTTATCCCCTGTGCCAGTGCTTTAATTTCTCCCATCTGTAGCCATGCAAGACAGACCCATTCCATGACGTCAGCCCATGCGAATAAATCTGTCTTGCATGGGCTATGGTAATATATGACGTCATATCAATGCGAGTTGGTTAGTTTTAGATCAATATTTTGTTATTAAAACCTTCATTCTAAAAAACTATCTTGTTAATTTGTAGTGATAAATTATATTATTTAACACATGAAACAGACGCGAAATATATGATAGTGTAGTTTATTTATGATAAAATAGTCAAATAAAGAAGCTACTTTTTCAGCCATCTTTGGCAAGCCTCGTCCCGGGTCGAAATTTCCACCACCTCGGGTGTACTTTTTTCTATCCCACATGACCACATATGACAGAGTCTATTAAAGGGACATTCCCGAGTTTGCTCCATTGTAAGATGTTTCCGACAAATAAAATATTTCTACGATTAAATTTACATATTAAATATATTTTCTTGTTTAGAATATCAGTATCTGTATATTCAGTGTGTTTCTGGTCGTCTTAATATTTGTAAGACGCCCAAATTGGATTTTGTCTTCAAATAATTTCGTACGTACGGAAAAATCGTGTTTAGGAAATAAAATGAAATTTAACCTAGTACAAATATCAGAACAATCAGAAACACGTTTAATATACAGACACTAATAATTTATGCAGAAAAATATATTTGATATGTAATTACAGTCGTCAAAAAGTCTATGTTAGTCGATAACATCTTAAAAATTGCAGAAAACTCAGGAATGTCCCTTTAATATATGTATGTTCTGGTCATTCCCAACAAACATAGCCTACATTATAATAAATATTCATATATTTATACATACGTAATGTACTTCTTATATTTGAAAAAAAAAAAAATTGCACTTACCGCTAAGAATTTTTGTTTGTTTAACGACACCACTAGAGCACATTGATTAATTAATTAATTAATGATCGGCTATTGGATGACAAACATTTGGTAATTCTGACACGTGACGTAGTCATCAGAGGAATCCCGCTACATTTTTTTCTAACGCAGAAAGGCATCTTTTATATGCATATTCCCCAAGACAGGAAAGTACATACCACGGCCTTTGACCAGTTGTGGTGCTTTGGTTGGAATGAGAAACAACATTATTTGGATCCTCCAAGGTGGTTCGATCCTGCGACATAAACACCTCAAGCGAGGACTCAATCGACTGAACTATAGATTCCGCCCCTTACATCGAGAAGTAACAGTTATGGAGACGAACTCTAAGTCTATTTCTAAAGAGATTGCCCTATTTCAGCGTCACAGACTCTCAGTCCAGAGAAAGTTGTAATTCCTTGGGACTTTAATGAATAAAGTTGGCAAGATATATCATTCTAAAGCTTATTACAATAGCATTCTGATGATGATGATGATAACTAGTTTAACGTGCCCATATACCACTAGGGTTTCGAACACGCCCATCCCGAGTCCGACCTCCGATAAGATCGGTGGCCTGACTCGGGATGGAGGGGGGGGGGGGGGGGTTGAAAATGGGCAGACTTTTGAAAATAGCAATTAGTAAAAACGTTAATAGAATAAATAAAAAAAGAAAAAGGTTACAAGCCAAAAATAAAAAAGAATTGACTGCTCGGCCGAATATTTATATAATTTGGAGCATTTTAGAAGGACAGTCCAAAATTAAATAAGAGAAAGAAGAGAGGATCGGACTATTTAATAATATTACAAAAAAGAAGTAATTTCGACATAAAATTTTCAACGCAGATCTAAACGTTTAAAGTCCGATCGATATGTCCACGCGAGTGGCCTCGTTAAGGCCGTTTGGGTGCACAGCTTAAAGGGACGAGATGGATTGCATCCCGTCAAGAAAACCCCTAGATTGACAGTCGATAGACGTTGAAGGTGTAGTGCTGTGCTGAAATACAGATCTTGAGAAGCCGGATCCGTCTGAACGAGTAGAGTATCAGACTAGAGTATAGTCCAGTCGTCATGGGTTGGTATAGTGGTGCGGACGGGCCCAACTCCGGAGGATACGAGATGGTATCATTATAAAGCAATGTAAAGTCTAGAAAAAGAGTAGTAGGGGCCGACCCCGCTTCCTATTTCTTCTTAGAGTGGAGCGGTCAATCTTCCAGTGCTGGTAGGACAGGCTCGGACATGTAGAGACTAAACGCGAACAACCGTGGCGTTCTGCAGAATGGTCGTCATACGAGTCACGAAAAAACAAGTCAACATAGTCAGACGGAGAAATGACGTGGAGGCGAGGAATCTCGCTGAAAAAGAATCCAACCTGGTGGTGCAGACTGTCGAAACGAGAAGCGTTCCAGCGTTCAATCAGTTCCAATGGCCGCATACATCCCAGAAGAAAACTTCATTTCGCTGACAAAAACAACGAAATGAAGGATCCCCAAGTCGAGCACACGAAAGCACGTGCAGTGTGCACAAGCGAAACAAACACGTCTTACTGCGTGGAGCTCCAGACTGGGAATGTAGCATTCTGAAAAGCTTTGGTGTCATTTTTTCCAAATATATTCAAGGTCATATCTCAAGGCCAAGGTCATTGCTACAAAATGCTGTATTTTGCATATATTTTGATATATTTAGACTGTTTTACCGTATTTTGAGAAATTGAGGTTGTGGCTGGTGTATATATTTTATTTTAAATAATAAGACTTTAACCATAGTATTACAAATTACAAAGGTGGCATTTAATTTTATTCAGTTTCACCAAATAAAATCCCATAGACGATCATAGTAACATATGGGGCTATAACTGCTTACATGCAATGTATAAATCAACATACACACAACATATATAAATATTAGAACCCTTGAAATAAATCACAGAAAATGGGGGTCAAGCGTCCTTCAAAACCGCTGTCCCGCACAAAAATTTACAAGCTTATTTGTATGACATCCCACCAATCTTTCAAGCATCATTACGTGGTACATTAACACTGATTCAAATCAAATTCCAGCAAGTTTTTGGACACATAAAACAACACTTTATTACATTAACTCCTGTCACATATGTCACCAATGGCATTCGAGGAACCATGAAGTGCTGTATTAAAAGTACACCTCGAGCGTTGACCTGGACGAGATGCTATTTGATAGACTACTACCTATAAGGTCATGTTAAAGTCATGTCCCAAAATACGCTATATTTTAGTTATATGCATACATCTAGCTTTGATGGTTAATGATAATAAGAACAACATATTCTAAATATTAGTAATTTCATTACAGAAATAGCCTATAGCATTATATTTGTGATGACTAGAATCCTGAATTCGGAAGGACAGGAAGGAAATGGTTTATTTGACGACGCAATCAACACATCTGAGTGCATTGTTAAATAAACCATTTCCTTCCATTTCTTCCCAATTCAGGATTCCAGTCATCACAAATACAATGCTACAGGCTATTTCTGTAATGAAATTAACAGTGTACCTTTGATTTTAGGAATACCACATCACAACACTACTCATTTGAATTAGATTGTACATGTCTGAACACGATAACTGTCTTTCGAGCAGACAAGACATAACCTGTATTAATTTATAAACTTCTAAAAGTTTGATAATAATAAAATATCATCTAAACATATATTAAATGCGTTTTCTACCACCTCATATCTACTACCATTTAACTACAAACACCATAATGTAAATGCATGCAACAGAGCTGAGATAAACTTTAAAGGGGCATTCCTGAGTTTGCTGCAATGTTTAAGATGTTATCGACTAACACAATCTAATTAAAATTAGCTCCACTATTACATGTGGATCCAACAGCAGCCACTTGGAGCTCATGTCCACCAATCAAAACCTTACTTGCAGAATCATGCCAGTGATTTTAAAATAATTTGAAAACATTCCGAATTATCCTGAGGGTATACGACATGTTTCATGTGAATTACGAATGCCTTATTTAGACCAGTAGAACTAATTTTAATCAGATTGCTAACAACACTGCGTAGTCTCCAATGTCCAAGTAACATTTCGTCTGTAAATAATAATTTAAATATTGACCAATCACACTTCGCCTTTTATAACATTATTTGGGAGCATACAAATTCTAAAAATATCGGGCGAGTCTATTGTAGTGGCCGCAGTACAGCGAACCATACCAATACGTACGGGATGGGTTATCAGTCCTCAAGTTTACATTACAAATTATTTATTTATTAAAAAACTAAAATCTAAATCAGTCTTCAGTTTTACATTACAAATTATTTATTTTATAAAATAAAACATGTTTTAAGGCATTCGTAATTCACACGAAACATGTCGTATACCCTCAGGATAATTCGGAATGTTTTCAAATTATTTTTAAATCACTGGCATGATTCTGCAAGTAAGGTTTTGATTGGTGGACATGAGCTCCATCTGGCTGCTGTTAGATCCACATGAAATAGTGGAGCTAATTTTAATTAGATTGCGACTAACAAAGACTTTTTGACGACTGCAATTACATATCAAATATATTTTTCTGCATATAATATTAGGGGCTGTATATTAAACGTGTTTCTGATTGTTCTGATATTTGTACTAGGTTAAATTTCATTTTATTTCCTAAACACGATTTGTTTCGTACGTACTAAATTATTTGAAGACAAACTCCAGTTTGGGCTTCTTACAAATATTAAGATGACCAAAAACACATTGAATATACAGACACTGATGTTCTAAACAAGAAAATATATTTAATATGCAAGTTTAATCGTAGAAATATTTTATTAGTCGGAAACATCTTACAATGCAGCAAACTCAGGAATGTCCCTTTAAAAGAAACATCTTACAATGCAGCAAACTCAGGAATGTCCCTTTAAGGACAGTGCATCTATGGTCACTCAGCTCAGTGTTTTAAACTCTTGAAGTCAAAGATAATCTTCCTCTTATCCCTGAAATAATATTGGAATGTGAAGGTAATAATACTAATTCGGGGTGGTGGTCTTATGGACTGACCCCACTCTATGTAGTATTAACATTTTCATTTATATCTGATTTGTCAGAGATAGACATCAGAAGAATTTATTCCACAAAGTTAGATTACAGAAACGTATTTCCTAACAATAACTTGTTTCGAATTCCAGGTCTTTTTCTTTTCGCGCTAGTATAGATTTACACCCATGTATTTTTTTTTTATGTGTTTATTTATTTGTTTTGTTTGTTTGTTTGTTTGTTTATTTATTTATCAATTTATTATTATGTGTTTTAGCCATTATAATTATATTCTTCCTTCTTCTACTATATTTCCCAGTCCTTTCCATTCTATGCGTCATAGCAATTTCTTTTGTTTTTTGCCAATCTTTAATTTATACAGAAATCTTACAAATGTATTTATGTATCAAATTGTTATATATGACTATATAACATTATTATACCACAAATTAGATATATGTACTATATAAATTATATCACTTTGACGTAAGGCCACGAATTTAAGGCTCCCAAACCTTGAGAGGGTCAGAATGGACTGGGGAAAATAAATATTAAAAAAAAAGAAAAAAGGTACAGACAGAGCTCGTTATTATTATATGAGGAAGCGTATGTTGTAATACAAAGTTGAATGCCGTCAAAACATATCAAATGGGAAATAAATATAGAGTAAGGTACTTCTGGGTAAGAATGCAATTTTTTTGGGAAGCAACAATTACCCATTCTTTCCAAAAAAGCCGCATAACACATTACACGTACCTATAGATATTAAGTGTACAGTATTTGAAGAAACTTGTGTCTTTAGTCAAAATGATAATCTTAACAGAGTCTTCATTTTTTTCCAAGGTATTTTGCTGTCTCAAGCTTAAACGAAGGAAGGAAGAAATGTTTTATAAACACATTTTATTTACGGTTATGTGGTTTCGGACATATGATTAAGAATCACACAGATATTAAGGGAGGAAACCCGCTGTCGCCACTTCGTGGGCTACTCTTTTCGATTGGCAGCAATGGATATTTTATATGAACTACCCCATAGACAGGATAGCACATACCACGACCTTTTTATGGGAGAGATGGGCCCACTGACGGGGATCGATCCCAAACCGACCGCGCATCAAGCGAGCGCTTTACCACTGGGCTACGTCCCGCACCTTTGCGCAGGGTTGAATGCGAACCAGTAATACTCTTTGCAATGTTTTTTTTCTTATGCAAATCATTACTGTTTCTTTTGGTATAAAATTCAGATTTCCATAAAATATAATTTGTGAACTTAAGGATATGCAAAAATGACAACACAAATCATGATATTATTATAATTTTAGAATGCTTTCAGTTTCTTAATTGGATTTTGTTAATGAAGATTCAAAACACTAAGCTAATTAGAGTATATGCTATTTTAATATAAAACAAATTAACCTTAATATGAAAATGTCCAGGTTGCCAACATTTATGATCATAATTTTTAAAGATCTTTTATCTGTAACATGCCAATCGCCTTGCATAATGATAATATTCATTTAAAGGGACATTCCCGAGTTTGCTGCATTGTAAGATGTTTCCGACTAATAAAATATTTCTACGATTAAACTTACATATTAAATATATTTTCTTGTTTAGGATATCAGTGTCTGTATATTCGATGTGTTTCTGGTCGTCTTGATATTTGTAAGAAGCCCAAACTGGATGTTGTCTTTAATTTCGTAAGTACGAAAAAATTATTTTTAGGAAATAAATGAAATTTAACCTAGTACAAATATTAGAACGATCAGAAACACGTTAAATATACAGCTACTAATATGTCATGCAGGAAAATATATTTGATATGTAATTACAGTCGTCAAAACGTCTCTGTTAGTCAATAACATCTTAAAAATTGCAACAAACTCAGGAATGTCCCTTTAAGAATTGACCACAATTACTGTACTGTTTGTATGACTCCGCTTAAGGATGGAAAAGGCATGGACCATGGTATAATTGTTTTTGGTTCATCGATATAAAGACAATAGTAACCTTAAGTCACCTTAAGTCATGAGAAATGTATCATCAATATCAGTCATGGCAGTATTTAATGTTCCAGTCAGATGTTATATATATATATATATATATATATATATATATATATATATATATATATATATATATATATATATATATATATATTGCTACAAACCACTTGTATCACCGTAAATATATCAGAACACAAGTAAATGCATTATGAATAATTATGTTCACTCAATATGTACATGTCTTTTTGAGATTGATTCTGTTATCAAACCTCTAAAGCTTGACGTTTGACTATGAAATGTGACCTGGAAATGTGACCTTGAAGTTTTCAGGAAACACAATGGATATATGTACACATGCTAGGATAGAAGTAAATACATTATGTATTGTTAAGTCAGTAGTAGCAGTGGGTGAGCAGAAAACCTCATCAAACAATGAAAAAAATAGCAGAAATCCAGTTGTTCTTTTATCTAACGCAAATTATTACACTTAATTATTTCGGCAAATAAAAATAAAGTTATTTTAAAATTTGCAGTTGGTGAATTTGAAGCTGTATTTAGCAATTATTGACCTTTGACCCTGGCATGTGACCTTGAAGTTGTCAGGAATAATGGATATATGTCAATATATAAACATAAATACATTATGTTTTATTAATTTCACTCAATATGTACGTTTCTCTTGCATTGATTTCTTTATCAAACCCATGAAGCTGTATTTAGCAATTCTTTATCTTTGACCCTGACGTGCGACCTTGAAGTTGTCAGGAAAAAATGAATATATGTAAATATGTTTGGGTACACATAAACGCATTATGTATTATTAATTTCACTCAATATGTGCATGTTGTTTCTTTTATCAATCCTCTGAAGCTGAATTTAACAATTCGTGATCTTTGACCCTGACATGTGATCTTGAAGCTATCAGGAAAAAACATTTTTAAAATCTGCAAGGCGTAAGCTTCAAAATAGTGTATGTTGCCTGCTTTCTTCATTAAATTCCCACGGGAGATTATATGTTGACAACAGGCCATGGACTATATTGGTTAAATATTTTGTAACTTTATCCAAATTGTATTTAGAGTATAGATTAATCAAAATTAATGTTCAACTTTACGGGTAGAAACAAGAAACTACAGTCTGCTACTTTAATGCATATACAAACAACATACCGGCGTCGGTGGCGTCGTCGTTAAGCCATCGGACTACAGGCTGGTACGTGCATGGTTCGCAGCCCGTTATCGGCTCCAGCCCAGAGCGAGTTCCTAAGGACTCAATGGGTAGGTGTAACGCCACTACATGCCTTTCTCACTAACCACTAAACAACTAGCTCACTGTCCTGGACAGACAACCCAGATAGCTGAAGTGTGTATCCAGGACAGCGTGCTTGAACCTTAATTGGATATAAGCAAGGAAATAAGTTGAAATAAAATGAAACAAACAACAGGGCATATAATTGGTTTACCTAACACACTCAGTCTTTCGAGTACATTTACATCTCTTTCTTTTTGTTTTCTTTTCAACTTTTAGCAAAAATAATCGGAAAATAAAATTTGGAAAACTAGCCTTGGGCTAAACTCAACCAGCCCCCACAAACTTTTAACCAGACGTGTATTTATAAAATCAGCAGCTTGCCGATCGACTCAATTACTCCAATAAATTAACATTAAGTTCAGTGGAGTAATAAAATTTGCGGTCGATTTAATATCATTAACATTAGGACAACGTGACATATGAATTCGTCTGAAACGAAATTGCTATAGACGCAGTTGTACTGCAGATGCAGTGGCGTATGCTGGTGGGAGGTGGAGGAAGAGGGGTGGGGAGGGGTTCGGAGGATTTTTACGAAACCCCCGCCGATGGTAAACCATTTTTTTTTGTTTTACTTTGTGATGTTAGGTACTTTGTAAGTGTCCAGAGACAATGTAGACAAAAGGGTTCTGTAGGTACATATTCGACACCCCCCAGGTCCAGACCACGGTACGCCCCTGAGATGTTCGAACTAGTGGTAGATCCATTGAAGTGTGGTTATTATTATTTATTTATTTTAATTGTTTAATGTTATTATATCATATTGTATTGTATCGTGTCGTGTCGTGTCGTGTCGTGTCGTGTCGTGTCGTGTCGTGTCATGTCGTATCATATCATGTCGTATCACATCACATCACATCACATCACATCACATCACATCACATCACATCACATCACATCATATCATATCATATCATACCATATCATACCATATCATGTCATATAATGACATGTCATATCCTATCCTATCGTATTACGTTATTGTTATTATTATTATTATTATTATTATTATGTATGCGCATTTATTAGTAAACCATGGTCTAGACTATGAAGGCGAGATCGCGTCTTTAAAATGAGGTCACTAGGTGTAATATCTCGAGGTCCACGCTAGTGCATGTATTGTATTTTAGACTTATCCGGAGTGGTGCTCAACATAACCAAACGAAATAAAAACATGCAAATGAACTACACGGATATGTTCCATGATTGCCTAGGCTTTCATTTAATGAGGTTATCGTGGGAGTCCATGTCCGGTAATATAATTAGCCATGACTTCGTTTTCTTCTTTTATAGGTCAGTCGTCCTTTTAGTGCATTGAATGAAATGAATTAAGAAGGAAAAAAATAATAATAAAAAATAATAAAATATAATTTTATATATATATATATATATATATATATATATATATATACACACACACACATACACACACACACACACACAGTCGAATCCACATTATTTGCATATTAGTCGGCTGCACAAAACCGTTTAGCATTAAATCAATACAAATTATGTCGCATACTTGAATAACTTTATAAAGACAAACATCGGTTAATTGCATACGAAAACCCCAAGAATCTAGAAAATCTCAAAATCTGTGTGGTCCTTAACTATATGTCTGAAGCCATATAACCGTAAATAAAATGTTTATTGGGTCCAACCAGTGCACCACAGCTGATCAAATGCCATGGTATGTGCTTTCCTGTCTGTGGAAAAGTGCATATAAATCATCCCTTGCTGCGAATGGAAAAATGTAGCGGTTTTCCTCTGATGCCTAAGAGTTATAATTAACAAATGTTAGACATCCAATAGCCGATGATAAATTAATCAATGTGATTTAGTGGTGTCGTTAAACGAAATACACATACCACGGTTTTTGGCCAGTTGTGGTGCACTGGTTGGATATTAGAAAGGAAAGACATGTTTATTTAATGATATCCTCACACGTATTATAATCAGTGTCTATTAGGTGGTTTAAACAGTATTTATTGTCGTTAAACATAGCGGTCTGGGCATTGACCCACAGGCATTAACCTACATGTATATATATTAAGGCTTACCGTAGCATTTTACAATGAATAATTTACAAGTAATAATTAGATAAAACATAATAATCTTGTGAAACATCCTGTTACGGATCTCCTTGGGGAGTTGCGGTCCTCGTAAAATATAACTTAGCACGCTGTAAATATGTCAAAATGACAATAAAAATCAAATTCGTTATAAATTTGAGTGTTCAGAATTTCATACATGAAAAAGTAACTATATTAATGAAAATTAAAGATATTAACCCAATATTGGCACATATTATTTTTAATATAAAAATAAATTGCTATTAAAATCTAAGTTCAGTTTGCCTTGATATATTACTATACTTAAGAGCAGTTGTATATGGCAAGTCAAATACCATGTAAAAAGAAATTATTAAAATCTTTACAGTATGAATTATAGGCCAAACCCAACTTTTCCTCAGTGCTAACTTTGATTCAAACTCCATTCAGAGCCATGTACAGTGATTATTGTCAAGATTAAGGTCATTGTGAACTTGTATGGTCGAGTGACGGCTAAGTAATCAATCAGTATAGTTTAATTAAATTAGATAACAAAATCATAACATTGTTTAATATGCACTGAGTATGTGCTATAGGGTGTATACTACCAAATCAAATCCCATAGGCGACAATAGTAACGTATGTGGCTAAAACTCCTACCTAAAGCGTATCAATCGACATAAACACCACATATATAAATACTACCAACACTCACCCTTAAAGGAGCATTCCTGAGTTTGCTGCATTGTAAGATGTTTCCGGCTAATAAAATATTTCTACGATTAAACGTACATATTAAATATATTTTCTTGTTTAGGATATCAGTGTCTGTATATTCAATGTGTCTCTGGTCGTCTTAATATTTGTAAGAAGCCCAAACTGGATTTTTTGTCTTCAAATAATTTCGTACGTACGAAAATATTATATTTTTGAAAATAAAATGAAATTTAACCTAGTACAAATATTAGAACGATCCGAAACACGTTTAATATACAGCCACTAATATTTTATGCAGAATAATATATTTGATATGTAATTACAATCCTTAAAATGTCTCTTGTAGTCGATAACATCTTAAAAATTGCAGCAATTCAGGAATGTTCCTTTAAAGTGAATCAGAAAAAAATGGGGGTGATACTGCTTATTAACAGGTAGCGTCTATGACTACCCTAGTTCCGCACAAAATTTGAGTACTTTATTTTACAGGTACCCCTCACATGTTTCAAGCACAGGGTTAATTGACTGAACTGAACTGAACATTTATTTCTCTCAGGCCGTAATCCACGGCATATGAGGAACAATATATAATACAACAATTCACACTTTTTAACAAGATGACAGAGTAAAACTATTCACATAAGTATATCTACATAAAACGAACATGGGAATATAATTATAAATAATTGGTTTGGGTTTGCATACACAATAATAATACAATAAAGCTATGAGCCGGAGGGCTTGAAAGTATTCATAATATGTTTACAAAATATTGCAAGTTTTCGGAGGACACCAGTTTTTTTACAATTAAATAATTCGTGAAATTTATATGTGTTTGGTTTGGATCGATAATATTTCGGTATATATTGAAGTCTGAATTGGTTGAAATATGGGCATGTAAAAATATAATGGAATTCATCTCCGATGTCGTTAGTGTTGCATAAAAAACACAATCTATCATGTAATGGTTTACGTATCCATCTACCTGTCTCTATTGGAAGATTGTGGTTTGATACTCTAAAACGTAACAATGGGCACCAATGTTTTTTTTCTAATAAATTTAAATAATTTTCGAATGCTATACTGCTTTTAAATATTTTGTAACAAGATGCTTTCGATGAAGTGTCAATATGACTGTACCATGTTTGCAAAAATTGATCTATGAGTTTTGTTGAAATAAACATTTTCAACAATGAAGCACTATTAATACGCTCACAATGTGACCACCATATGTATGTGCAACCAATATTATCTAAAATTGATTTTATAAAAGCTATCCATTTGTGATCATAAAAATGTGTATTATAATCATTCAATAACATTCTGTACACTAATAATGATAGCTTGGACTGCTTCCCAGTAATCATCCTAAACCAAAATCCTATCATTCTTATTTTTACTGTTATATCTACCGGGAAGCATCCAAGTTCTCCATACAACATATATAATGGGGTGGATTTTCTAACAGGCAATAATAACTTTAAATATTTGCTATACAATTTTTCTATGCAGGACAGACTTTCAAAACCCCAAATTTCACATCCGTATAAAGCAATAGGTAAAACCATACAATCGAATAATTTAAGTTGGCATTGAATGGAAAGATGGCAACGTTTTCCTTGTCTAAGTGTAAAATACATAGCTTTTTGAGCTTGATCATATTGATGTTTTCGAGCATTAGTGAATTTATTGGATTTATGAAATATAATTCCAAGATATTTGTATATTTCTACATTATCTAGATTTGTGTTTCCTAAATGGAACCTTTTGGAATAATCTTTTTTATTACCACTGAAAATTAGCACTTTAGTTTTTTTACAATTTACATTTAGTTTCCATTTTGTACAATAAGAGTCGAAAATATTTAATAAATTCTGCATGTCGTCATAATTTTTCGGCAAAGAGCGCTGTGTCATCAGCATATAGTAACACAAAAAGAACAATATTTGTATACAAAGTGGAATCTGTGAATAAGTTATCTATGCGGATGCCATTACAATCATTAGTTTTAAACGTATCCTCTAAATCATTGAGAAACATGGAGAATAATAGGGGCGATAAATTTTCTCCCTGTCTAACACCCATGGAACATTGAAAATAATCCGACATTGTGTTATGTGCACTAATGCATGACTTAATGTTCTGATACATGCTATATATTACTTTAAAACATTTACCATTAATACCATTTTGTATTAGTTTTCCCCAAAGTCCTGTTCTCCATACTGAGTCGAATGCCTTGCTAAAATCTATAAAAGTACAATACAGTTTTTTCTTCCGTGCTTTTAGCAATTCGATGAGTCCATATAATGTAAAAATATGATCGTTCGTCGAGTACTCCTTCCTGAATCCGGCTTGAACTTCAGATAACAAATCATTAGTTTCTAAATATAATTTCAGTCTATTATTTAAAACAGCTGTAAACAGTTTCCCGAGACAACTAAGTAAAGTAATAGGTCTATAATTTTCTGGAACAGTTCTATCGCCACATTTATAGATCGGTTTGATTATGCCAACTAGCCACGAATCAGGAAAGATGCCATGTTCAAACACTAAATTAAAGAGCTTAACATACACAGGGACCATACAGCCGATAGTTTGCTTAATATACTCGTTGATTATTTGGTCTATTCCGCAGGCTTTATTGTTTTTTAGATTTTTAACAACGGCGAGTATTTCTTCTTGTAATATTGATTCATTTAGCATGGTAGTGTCCTCAAAATCTATATTAAAACTTGGATCTTTTTCTTCTGTTGTGTTGTCATCACTGCTGTTTATATTTTTAAAGTAATCGTACAGAGTGTCTAAAGGGGGGAGAGTAGGGTCTTGTTTTTCTTTTAACAGTTTCCAAAAGGCGTGGGTATCATGTTGACTAAGTTCTGTGAGTCTTTGTTCTGTCTTCCAATTGTGTTTGTTAACATATTTCCGTATTACATTTCTGTAGCTTTTACTGGCATTCAAAAGTCGTTGCTTATTATCAGGTGTTTTTCGTTGTTTGTATGCTGATCTCGCTTCTGTATACTTTCTTCTTAGTGTTCTGCAATGATTGCCAAACCATGCTTTGTTACGGGTATTTTCACGCTTGTGTCTGGCTCTGACGCGGGCTTGCGTGTAACCGAAAGTGTCGGCTGCGGTGTCAACAAATAGGGTCCCAATACGCTCCACTGCACCATTCAGCTTTTCTTTCGAGAAGTGTTCACACAGTTCATTTAATATTACGTTTATGTCGTTGACTGTTTCTTTGTTTATATTTTCACTATAGTGTTTAGCCTCTTTAGTATTCCATTTCCTTGGGGTGAGTTCATTATTAATGACGGCGTGGTGTTTACCACTAGCTGTATGGATATTCAGTCGCATTGTTAATGGATTGTGAATGTCCGAGAATAGTGGTTCGAATTCGTTGACCTTGAATTTAAGAATTATTTCCAAAACTGTGAATGAGGCTATGGCATAATCTATTACACTCGATCCTTTGCAAGTAGGTTGTCCTATACCCCGATCTTCGCCGACTCTTCCGTTCACTAAATACAAATTACTATTTTTACAAAGATCAATTAGTTTATATCCGTGACCGTTAGGTCTACTGGTATCTTGACTCGCTCTTTGTAATGGAATGCCAATATTTAATAAGTTGTTAGGTTCATTCATAAAATCGGAGATATCAGAAATGAGTGTGTTATTAGTATGTTCACCATCACAACTCACATAATCTACAAGCAAACTCGTTTTAGCATTAAAATCGCCGATCAAAAGAACATTATTTCCACTTAAGAGTTTCTCGTTCACTTCGTCTTGTATTGTGTTAAACGTATCATGGTTAAAATAGGGCGAGCCTACTGGGGGTATATATACAATTCCAATAACAGTGCTTAATACATCTCCCTGTGAAATAGCGTTAGAAAGAGTAAACCATAATACATATTGGGATACAGTTTTATGAATATGTACTTGATCTGTGAGCTTATTTTTAATTGCCAGGCATATGCCCCCTGATCTTACATTGGATTCAATATTTCTATTATTAGTAAAAATTGTATAACCTGGTATTTCTACGTGATCAATATCGTTAAGTTTAGTTTCAACTAAACATATTAAATCATACTGATTGATAAAATCTATAAATTCTGGAATATCCAGTCTGCTGTTGAGACCACACACATTTAAATATACAATATCTACATAGTCACATACGCTTATTCCCTCTGAATAAGAATGTACACGGGGAATATTTACAGTTTCGTATTCACTTGGTGTTGACAAGTCCTGACCGGTGTCTCTCCTCCGGCGTCCCTATGGTCGATATTCCCTTGGTGAGAAATTACGTGCACGTTTGTTTGGGTTTTCATTCGGAGGACTGTACGGATGCGCATCGTTGGGCCTATCGTGGGGTGCACTATCGGGAAACCAGCGTTTACCGTCAATAAAAAGTTTATCAACGACAAGTGAGGCACGGAGTCCACGACGCTGCGCTTCTTTGTACTTCGGCCATAACTCCTTTCTGCGTTGAACGATCTCGTAAGGGAATTGTTCGCTTACACCAAAGTTTGTTCCCTTGAGCACTTTTGAGCTTCTTCTGATGTTTTCACGATCTTTATATCGTTCGAATTTTGCTACGATTGGCCGCGGTCTTGTTGGATTAGTACTCTTTCTACCAAGTCTGTGTACACGGTCAAAGTTAATACAGCTTTCTATTTTCATTTTATCTTTCAAAAAATGTTTGTAAAATCGCTTCTGTTTCTTCATCGTCTTTTTCCTCAATACCGTTAAAAATAAGATTGTCTCTCATTGATCTGGTTTGAAGGTCTAACACACAGTCATGCAACTCGTTATAATCACCGCGTAAGCTGTTGACTTCATCAAAACCATTACGCACTTCTCTCACCTCAGTTTTTATTTTGTCGACAACATCCGCCATTTTCTTTCTATCTGAACGGGCTTCTTCGAAGCTTTCGTTTACAAAGTTTATAGACTTTTCCATTTCAATAATTTTCTCATTGCTTTCAGATAACTGTGTTTAAATGCATTAACATTAAGTTCAATAGTCTGTAATCGCTTTTCGATTCCTTCAATCTTATCAGTCTTTTGCGAAATTACAATGAGCGTGTTGGAAATTTCAGTCAATTTTTGGAACACTTGGTTCGCCCATGGCGGTATAGATAATTGTTGGGTCAGCTGACCTGGAAAAACTGGCTGAATTTGCAAGGCGGGGTTACCGAATTCAGGCTGTTGAATCATTATCGCATCATATGAGACTTGGGGTGGTTTTGGCGATTGTTGATGACAATTACTCGTTGAGGGATCTATGGCCGCCATCTTGTCAGTTGGGCTAAGTGACTTACCAACCTTCTCCTTCTGTTTTCCATCCTTCTTCTTGTTCGCTGGTTCTCTTTTCGGCATGGAGCATTTCGATCGCATGTAATGAACTCTACAAACCACTTTCTAGCATGTGTTTAGGTTAAAAGAAGACATTATTTTAAACAATATCAGAGCAAATTTCTCTATGTCAACCTCTCCGCCATCTTGTCACGTGGTACTAGATGAAATAAAGTTGCATAAATATTTTTACCCAGATCAAACTATTGTTGTTTTACACCCAACACACCAATCACAGGACATTTGGTGTTAACTTCTTTACAAAGTTACCTCGGACTTTCACCCAGCCTGAAATTATTTGGCTTTAGTACTACCTTTAAAACTACATGACGTCATTTGTCTATTTGCCAAATAACAATAACATTATATTTAGAAATCGCCAAATCGTCTAATAATATTGTACGTTACACCAATTCTTAAACATTTATAAGTGAAATATTACGATATTTATTTCTCCGATTATGAGTGCCCGCTGGAGTAATAAAAAAAAAAAAAAAAAAAAAAAAAAAAAAAAAAAAAAAAAAATAATAATAATAATAAAGAAGTGAGAACACCTTGTGACCTTTAGGGTATGACACGTGTGTCATATTGATTTACAGACATCTGATTGGCTGCTCCACGTTGATGACTCGGACACCATCGACCTAAACGTATTCATCATATAAAGGGATTATCCTCAGTGTGCTGACCTAGTGCTAAAGCGTTCGCTTGATTCGCAGTCGGTTTGGGATCGATCCCCGTCGGTGAGCCAATTGAGCTATTCCTCATTCCAGCCAATGCACCACGACTGGGTTGGGTACGGGTGGGGTTAGGCGGTCTGTGTCGTTTTAACAAATATTATTTTTGTTTTGTTTTGTTTTGTATTGTATTGTTTTGTATTGTATTGTATTGTATTGTATTGTATTGTATTGTATTGTATTGTATTGTATTTCGTTAATTCTTTGGGTGTGGGCGTCTAAATGAAAAGACAGAACATTTTGATGGATCCATTGCTGCTGTTCGGTAGTACAGGTAGCTGCTGCGACAATTTATATTATTATCTTCCCAGCAATAAAATCAACGTATCACACATGTTACCAAATGGCAGACGTTTCATGTAACGTCCAGGTGTTGTTAAACGATTTAATGTTCTTTCGTTTCCATCTAGTTACGAGCAAGACGCAAGACGCTATTTTTAGTATGTAATAAGCTGTTTCACACTTACCGGACCGGTCTCGGTGGCGTCGTAGTTAGGCCACCGGTCTACAGGCTGGTAGGTACTGGGTTCGGATCCCGGTCGAGGCATGGGTTGTTTTAATCCAGATACCGACTCCAAACCCTGAGTGAGTGCTCCGCAAGGCTCAATGGGTAGGTGTAAACCACTTGCATCGACCAGTGAGCCATAACTGGTTCAACAAAGGCCATGGTTCATGCTATCCTGCCTGTGGGAAGCGCAAATAAAAGAACACTTGCTGCTAATCGGAAAGAGTAGCCCATGTAGTGGCGACAGCGGGTTTCCTCTCAAAATCTGTGTGGTCCTTAACCATATGTCTGACGCCATATAACCGTAAACAAAATGCGTTGAGTGCGTCGTTAAATAAAACATTTCTTTCTTTCACACTTACCTAAGTTAAACTCGTTTTTATTATAATACTAGTTTAGCTAAACCACTTATGATTGGAAATGAAAAGCGTTCACACGTGTAACAGCTACACCGGTATGAGGCGGAAGTGTACTTATTCGTACGTGCGCTAGACCATACACATGGTCAGTGGTAGAAATATTTTCACTGGCCCGTGGGATTAGTAGCTAAGGAAAGTTACTAGTCAACAGGAAAAATCACTAGCCCCCCACCCCCACCCCCACTTCATCATTGAAGCAGTTAAGACGAAACCGATATGAGATCTAGCAAGTTGTTCAAGGATTGAACACACATTACTATGTTGCTTGTACTTTATCTTTAATGGTGCAAATATAAAGGACATCCATAACAAAATTAATAAAAGTGAAGTTTCAAATGTGTTGTCATTTGTGGTTAGTTTTTGTATTTGTTTAATGAAGATTCCTTATTTAGAAGCCATTGTCACAAATTTCTGGCTAACAATACTATTTAAAGGTTCATAATTACATATGATAAACATTACAGTAAAGTGGACCAACTTGGTCGTCATTCAATAAATGTTGGGTTTTTAATTTTGTTTTATAAATTAAACCCCCACCACAAAGGCGACAGCAAAGGGTAGGGTATTTACAAAAAAATAATAGCAATTTTAATATTAAATTAATTTAAGTCATACACCTCAGGAATTGTCTTTACTGTTACTGAATTATTTTATTCTGTCCTAAATACATCTACAGTTTCTATGTTTAATAGGTTTCATTGGCAAAATAGTTTGACTGTCCGAATCATGAATCTGGGTCACAACTGCCCAGTATTACTCGCCCAGGGAGACTAGTGCCATTTAAATTGTACTCGTCCCCAGGGATTTCTACTCGCCTGGGGCGAGGAGGCAAGCGTTAGCTCCTATCCCTAATGGTACATGAGGTAAACTATAGTACAATTCTATATTACATGTCAATTCACTCAATTTCACACATTCTTTTAAAACTTTGTCTTATATATTCACAAAGTTTTATTAATAAATCCTTATTGTTAAACATTATTTTGATTCTTATAACGCTAGGGTTTCTTCAATAGTAGCTAGGTAAATATCGTTTTCTAAGATCTTTTTGGTATGTTACATTCAAACAAAAAATCCCCTGCGCGTGCTGTAACCTCACCGTGGTGCAGGGGTGTAACATTCTCAGTATCTATCTGTGATATTTGTATTTGTATTTTTGCACAGTTCTTTACAATGTTTTTATTTATATCTTGAATTTTTCTGTTGATGTTGATCATCGCCGTGTTTGTTTCCATTACCATAGTTTGACACCCAATAGCCGATGTATTTTCGTGCTGGAGTGTCGTTAAACATTCATTCATTCATTCATTCATTCATTCAAATAAAACAATGGAATCCATCGCCAATACAACCTAGGTTACAAATATCGCATAATCTTTCATATCTTGGTATATTTAGCCATATTCCGGTTTCTTCCTCTTTCAGATTACAAGCCTGTTCGGCCGTTGCTAAGACACCTACTGCTTTTTCTGACTTTAACTAAACCACACACCGAAGTGTTTTAGCTATACCGGTATAGTAAAAAGATCGCTTCCACACTTATATTTTAAAGGGACACACTCTAGTTACGGCTAGTTGTTAACCATTACGGCGTTGTTTTTCGCTGTTAAACCCATTTTTTCACAAATAAAATTGCACTTTACTTACCGTTTATTATTTAGAATATACATTTCCATTCACCTGAAGTGTTTTTTGGTAATCATGGTAATCCTGGTGTTTGTAATACCACAAAATGCATTTTTCGTATTTCTGAAAAACTCACGCGCGTCTGAGAAAAAACCGTTGAGCAGACAAGGTCTAATCTATTTTTAGAGGGGATATTTCCATTTTAATGTCACAGACGTTGGTATACCACGTGACCGTTATCATTTTGGTTCGGTTCGCGCAATCAACATCCGATTTGTTGTTGTTCATTTGTGAGATTTTTCTTCACAGTTCGTGAACATTTTCAGTAACAATAAAGTTCAGACAAGTAAGTATCTCAATACAAAACGTTACAAACCCTTAAAACCAATAATTTTGCTAAGTCGTACGATATCTGGAGAGGGGATACAACCA
The DNA here is from genome assembly GCF_016097555.1 of Gigantopelta aegis. Classification (NCBI taxonomy): domain Eukaryota; kingdom Metazoa; phylum Mollusca; class Gastropoda; order Neomphalida; family Peltospiridae; genus Gigantopelta; species Gigantopelta aegis. Next base: position 33,507,595 of record NC_054710.1, on the reverse strand, counting down.
GGACAGAACAGTTGGAACATGTCCAGGAGAGGTGAAAAGAACGCACCCCAAGTCTGTGAAATTTGTCGTGACGTAGGCATTGTTGTGCTTCGAGCGACATCAGAATACAAACTTTCAAAATTATTTCAACCAATTGGGACATGGGGATTCCCATGGTATTTATCGATATAAAACCTGCTTTTTCACTCCATTTGATAAAAACGTTATCTAAGTGTGTTACAGGTTTGTAGATTAACCAAATTATAATTTATTTTCGCTGGATGGAACTAGGGTGTGCGGCTTTAAACTGGTTTATTTATACCAGGACCCATATTCACAAAACATCGTAAGCCTAGTTTTACACGTAAACGTAAATCTACGACTGAAGAGCTATTCACGAAACAACGAAAACGTAAGTTACGTGTGAAGTTGGACGTAAATATAAGAGTGTAGCAACCACCAAGCAAAGGGCCGCAACTCTAAACGCGTTTTATTATTTTGCCAAAAACGCGACCCCGAATACCTACATGTTGATTACGGCTTTACAGTCATTAACGGCCGACTTAATCGTTAAACATCGGTAGTGTTCGTAAACTAGAATGATGAATAAATTTGTTTACGTGAGTCTAGCACCTTAGTTGCAAATTAAAAGTGGTAAAATTATTTTTCAAAATATAGGTTATCAATTTATAACCCTTTATCAGCCATAAACACCATTTATATGTATATGTTATTATGTGCAGTATTTTAAAGAACCGATTTATGTCACTAACATAAATTTAAACCACCGTAAGTAAAATAATTGATTTATTAAAGTAATTATGATTGACCGGGATTTTTATACCAAGGGACATAACTTTTGAAATTCTCGCCACTAATTTTGAGATTGTTTCTTTCATAGCGCATACAGAATCTCAAACTTGCACACATATTGCTATTATCAACAAGACTGATTGATGCCAAAAATAAAATAAATAAATTGCAAAAAAGATTTAATAAGCATAAATCATTTCCAGTCTAGATTTTGCCTAATATTTGACTAAATACAGTTATGGACCAAATGTTTATCGTCAGTTCAGTATATTGTCATTAAAATTAAAATGCTATCACTTTGGCAGGAGCAACATATGTGGGCCTACTTTGGCCAGTTTTAAAGCTAATGTCCACTAATAAAGCATAATAAAATTGCACTTTTCAATGCTTTCTTTATGTGATATTAAAAATACTCTACACCAAATAACTGGTTCCCTACCCTGGGTTTCTGCTAGAGGGAATGCAGGTAAAATTACATGTATGTACTCGAAAATCTCGAAAATTAATGGATATGTTTTGTTTTAATTTTTAGATAGATTATAGTAAGATAATTGCCGTTTAAAATTTGTAAAAGTGCATTAAATAAAATGTCCAATAAAACAACATTTCAAACCCATAACCACCCAATATATGCCTTTGAATATATTTAGTTTGTATTACGTACCCTCGAATTATGTTCTGGCAGAAAGCCTGCTACCTTTGACAGAGGTTGAAACAATTGGTCGTCTAATTTTCGACTGTTACCATAAAATAATATACTTAATCACTTTTGGCATCTAGCAATTTAAAGCAAAATGTACAATAGTTGCAATCAGCATCATATATTATTTTGTTTTGTTTTACCTGTAATATATTTTCACCAGGACTTCCTTCTTCCTTCATGAATGATTAAAATTGTAATTATTTTTGTTTTATTCCAATATATAATAACAAATGTGTTTTATGTCAGTATGTGGAGCAAACTAGCTGATACAGTTGGTTTGAAATCGTGATTACAAAATCCTAAAGATAAAAGGAACTGGCTCCTAACGTCAGCCTCTACATATTGTCCACATTTGTACAGGCCTGTAAGAACGATATTTGAAGTGTGTGTGTGTGGGGGGGGGGGGGGGGGGGGTATACAGTCTCTAGTAAGGGATACAAACTAGATTTTCATCTTTATATCATCTTTATTTATGTGGAGTAGTGAAAATTTAAAACATACACGTTTGTCCCTCAAGTGTGGGATGGAGAACAAGCCCCTAGGTCTGCCCCTCACATCCCAGTTCCTACGGGCCTGATGTATTTTATATTAAGAAATGCAAAGACTACACAATGATATTGTCTATAGGACATATCAGGTGTAAAGTGATTGTCAGTATGTGACAACATTATAATATTTTCCAACATTTCTGTGTTTCTGTGCCCGGCTGTGGACAGTTTTGGCAGAATGGCAACAATTTGCTTAATAATTAAAAATACACAGTTTAACCAAACACATTAAAACTTGGAGGATAACTAGCTAAGATAACACAGAAAAGTGTGCTAATTTTAGTTTTTTGTTAAAGTATTATATCTTGCTTTGGTGAGGAGGGGACGCTTTTTAGCAAATTTGCGAAATTGGCCTCTGGAATATCCATTGACGTGTCATGTTTACATGTACGCTGAACAAGATTTATGATGAAATATTATTACATTTTGTGTGTTTTTCTTCTAATTAGGTCCATTTGCTTCAGTTTACATTATAAAAGTCATAAAAAAGTATGTTAAAGAAAATGCTTGTTGTATGCTAAAGAGTGCCTCCGATTACAACTAACGCTGCACATAAGTCGTGTACATATAATAAATCAAGCACGATCGCCGTTATTTACAATTATTTACGAAAACTGGTAGCATTTCCAATAATTGAAGCAGTTTGTGATAGCGAACGCCCACGGATTGAACATATTTTTGTTGGTGATCGAACGGATGTTTTCGACTCGGCCAGTTTCTCCTGAGTTATCTTTTCCTTTTTAAGAAATATCCTCAAGTTCGTACCAAAACGCGGATCCTAACCAATACCAAAATGCCATGGTTCGCAGTTCGCGATGTTATTCTTAGCAGACGACAAACGAAATTGTGTTTTGCGCATTTCTTATTATCCGGTAGCCATCGTTTCTAATGTTTTTTTAAAAATTATTTCCCGGTGAGAGTGTTAAATCGTTAATTTACGTCCAACTAAGTTACGTTTACATTTACGACCATCTTTGAGAATAAGGTGCTTCTTGTACGTAAACGTAAATCTACGGCAGACGTAAGTTCTAGCTGTAGACGTAAATTAACACCTTTTTATGGATATGGGTCCAGACTCATTGGCTAATAACGTCCAACGCATACAATATGTATGGTGTTGTCATGACATTAGTGTCTCAGATTCTATTAGTATCGAGTCTAGACTCTAAAAGGCCTTTTTAGTCAAACCAGTTTAAAATGTAAGTTTGAACGCAGCTATAGAATGTCACACACTAACTTGTCCTTCTCTATACCGATTTGTTGTGAATTAGTTTGGAAAGGAAATAGCCCATTTAACGAAGACAAAATGAGTTTTGGGAAAACTCAATGTGAGTGCGAATGGATTGTAGGCAATTTAAGCCGCCAATACTGATTAAAAACTTCAGTCCTTCCCCATAGTTTAACTAAGACCATTTGCTTATTGCCAACTACTACGGACGTGATCACAATGTTGACACGTGGAATTCGCCAAGTAACATCATTACGGCGCTAACCGAGAGATCAGTCAAAATTGCAAATTTCACAGAAATCGAAAGAGGATTCATTTAAAATTACCCGAGGAGAAGACAAGAATTTCAATACACTCTGACAAATTCTGCTCAGAGCTATAGGATTAACTTCACGTTAAGGACATCACCAATTGCAAAGCGGTCAGTAATGGATGTGGGGGATGGGGGACGGAACTGGTGGTGATGGTGGGAGAAGTACATTGGGAATTAACAACCAATCCAGTTGGGATTTATCATTAGACTTTATATACACGGCCTTGGGAATCTTCGACATATTTTATGTTGTGACAGACCATAAGTTCAGCCAGCAAACGTTTCGCTAACGTTCGCGAACTCTTTGATTGATTTCCGGCGTGGCCATTTGGTTTAACGTGAAGCTCATAAACCAGTCTAGCAAACGTTTTTCTGCTCGATCTGGCTGAACGCAGCCCATGCGTTGTCCAGCTAACTGGCCAAGGTTGTGCAGTAGTTGTGGTGCACTGGTTGTAACGAGAGAAAAAAACAATCAGTTGAACGGATCCACTGAGGTGGTTCAATCCTGCGACGCAAGCACCTTAAGCGATCATTACAGAAAGATTCGAGGAGGTAAGGTCTCACTACACAGATCACTTCTGGGTGCCAGTTCATTCACTATAGTTCCTAATTGGGACACATGTTATGGGTCACATATTCACTTCTAGCAAATGGTGAAGAATTAAAACAATATGTATGTTTAATGGTAAGCCTTCTGGCTGTATTTTGCCCATGTTATTTTGTAATATTGTGCATCGACCTTTTGGGACATGGGTATATAGCGCAAGTGACAGCCGGAGTGAATCGGTTAATGAACCACCTATTCGGACCGGTACTACAGCCAGATGCGGTCATATAGCAAAAAACTGAGACGGAAATGTTCTCAATTTTGGAGTGAAAATAAATGCTTATATAATGTATGTTTGCAATGGTGTATGTTGTTAGTGCCAACGAGAACCCGTTCTATGGGCAATCTTCGCTTGAAGTTGGGCAGTTTAACATGGGTTTCAATGGCAGATGACATCTGTGTAGTGAGACCTAAACTTATGTCCACTTTCAAGGGTTGAAAGTAGATTCTGCAACTTTTACCATTGTACATATGCTCCAATGTTTCTCATTTTACATCAAGACGTTTAATGCTGAAATCATTACGGTCAATTACCGCTTAACAGCGATTTAATAGCAGGGCTCTTTACAAACGGATTCACAACCTTTTAACACAAAAAACATGTCATCTACTAAGCATGTCAACCGGAAGAATTGCTCTTTGGGTGAAATCGTGACGAGGCTTTCAAAATGTCTTTCTAAGCAAAAAGGTAGAGCGCGCTTCTGAAGTCAGGCTCGACTGACCTCAGTACACTAAGGTCGATGACAGTCACTTTTCGGACACATGTTTTGGCTTCGTACACAATAAATAAAACATATCCAACGGTAATTTTTCGATATGATATATTTGATAAAAGGTACTTTCATATCTTTCGTCTGCTTGTCATGGAAATTTGACAGGGATCAAGGTTAGTAGACCAGGTTTTATTTTAATGTGGCGAAGCATTGTAATAATATAGATAATTGTGAACTGATTGACGTCAGTATTCCAATGACATCACTTTGCATCTCCTTACAATAACCATCAACTGGGTACATGACGTTTCCGTTTTAGGAATACTGCAAAAATTCCAATGTAAAATTGTTTTGTTTTGTTTTGTTTGAACATTACTAATGCACCTAAATGTGTTTGATGGAAATCTTGTGATTAAAACATTGTACCTTTTACGAAAAATGGATTTCAAGTGAAATTACAGTAAGATATGCTATATTTATTGTGTACGAACCCAAAACAAGGGTGCAATGAGTGACTGACGTCGACCTTAGGGTTTGCTCCAGTCTCAGTAGTTAGTTGGCTGGGTTTTCCGTTACAACTGTCTATGCAGCTATTTAAGCTTAAAGGGACATTCCCGAGTTTGCTGCATTGTAAGATGTTTCCCCTGCGCGTGCTGTAACCTCACCGTGGTGCAGGGGTGTAACATTCTCTTTGAGAATGGCCAATACAGCACAAATTGAAGTTTAGAGTAAAATTCAGTATCCGTAAAATTCTGTGATATTTGTATTTATATTTTTGCACAGTTCCTTACACTGTTTTTGTTTAAATCTTGAATTTTTATATTGATGTTGATCATCACTTTATTTATTTGCATTACCATAGTTTGACACCCAATAGCCGATGTATTTTTCGTGCTGGGGTGTCGTTAAACATTCATTCATTCATTCATTCATTGTAAGATGTTTCCGACTAATAAAATAGTTCTACGATTAAACTTACATATTAAATATATTGTCTTATTTAGAATATCGGTGTCTGTATATTCAATGTGTTTCTGGTTGTCTTAATATTTGTAAGAAACCCAAACTGAATTTTGTCTTCAAATAATTTCGTACGTACGAAAGAAATATATTTTAGGAAATACAATGAAATTTAACCTAGCACTAATATTAGAACGATCAGAAACACGTTTAATATACAGCCACTAATATTTCATGCAGAAATATATATTTGATATGCAATATGCAATTACAATCGTTAAACAGTCTCTGTAAGTCCATAACATCTTAAAATGTGCAGCAAACTCAGGAATGTCTCTTTAAAGATACTGTCCGGACTATTCTGCCATTGTAAGACATTTCTGAGTAATTAACTATTTTAACAACCAAAATTACAATCTATATAGAGACCATTGTTTAGAATTCCAATGTTTGTATGTTCAGTGTATTCTTGATCAATCAGGATTCGGTCTCCCAATACTATTCTAAACAAGAACATTAATGCCATGTATTACACACCCGTTGGTGAAAACACCATGCGTTACTTTTGATTACACATAGTTGTTAAACACACGCTGGCGTAGGAAGCGGGGGCGGGGCTGTGTTAAAGGGGGCATGTGCCCCCACTTTTCAGATATTTTGCTTTATATTTGCTTTATAATAGTGTAAACGTGTGTAAACATAAAAGTGTCCCCCACACACTTTTTGGCACCTTCCTACGCCGCTGACACATGTACGTGTGTTAATAATTTCAAGAAAATAAGACTGGCTGCTCCTAGGTGATGACCAGTTCCTCGTTCCACGAAGCGATCTTAGCCATAAGATAACCGTAAGTGCATAACTACCTTATGCACTTAAGTTGATCTTAGGTCTAAGATCGCTTCGTGGAACGGGGCCCAGGTCACCAATGTCATACGTCCAATGAAAAAACTACACGATGGAAATCGAGTAGACTTTGACGTATAGTTAACCCGACATGCGTAAGTCAGCTACAAGTGCAACGGCTGTAAATAATTTTTAGTTGAAAAAGATGTTAACATTTGCTTAAAACCTGCTTTTTGAGGATATGTAAGAAATAGAATAATGCATTCGTGTCCGTTAGATACCATTTATGTCACAACTTATTGTTTAAAACGTACCAAACTCGCTTTCGATCGTTAGATACATTTTAAAACAACTCGTTGTGAGACAAATGGTATCTAACGGCCACTCGTGTAATATTCTCTATATGAATAGTAGTGGTTACAAATGGTCTAAAAATCGGAAACATATTACAATGGCAGCTTAACTCAGGATAGTTTCTTAAAAACCAACAATATTCTAATCGATAGAGACATTTGAGCCAATTGCTCCAAAAACTCTAAATACCACGGGATTGCACTGTAACGCGTAGGTTAACGCACTGCATGACATTTGCACAAAGCTAGATATCAGGATGTGAAAACAGAACTTTCATATCACCCGAAGCTCGACGTTAAATGGGAAAATGATAGGCATTCAACATAAAGATTACATGATTACCGTGTTTCGTTCGCGGGGCAGAAGCGATCGATTCCTGGACATTGAAGAACTTTACTATGTTGTGAGACCCTTTATCACAGATCAGATTTCTGATGACAAAACTAGTTCCAATTTTTGGTGTGTGTGTGTGTATGTATGTATGTCTGTGTGTGTGTGCGTGTCTCTCTGTGTGTGTATGTGTGTGTGTGAGAGAGAGAGAGAGAGAGAGAGAGAGAGAGAGAGAGAGAGAGAGAGAGAGAGAGAGAGAGAGAAAGAGAGAGAAAGAGAGAGAGAGAGGGAGACAGAGATACACAGAGAGAGACAGAGACAGACAGGGACAGAAAGAGAGAGAGACAGAGCGAGAGAGACAGATACACAGAGAGAGAGAGAGAGAGAGAGAGAGAGAGAGAGAGAGAGAGAGAGAGAGAGAGAGAGAGAGAGAGAGAGAGACAGAGGTAGACAGAGAGAGACACAGAGAGAGGGAGAGAGAGAGAGAGAGAGAGAGAGAGAGAGAGAGAGAGCGATGGAGACAGAGAGCGAGAGAGAGAGACAGACAGAGGAGAGAGAGAGAGAGAGAGAGAGAGAGAGAGAGAGAGAGAGAGAGACAGAGAGAGACAGAGAGAGAGACAGACAGACAGACAGACAGACAGACTCCAATCACGTATAGTTATTTCGTTCAGTTTTTTTCTCGCCTGAAAACATTAATAGATGATATATAAATATTCCGAACACGTCTGCCATTTCGATGAGACGTTGATAATCTAAATAATAATTGTGTTTGGATAATACACGTGAAAGAGGTGAATAAATGTATGGAACTGCAGGCGTCAGAGACATATAAAATTGTTTTAACAAATAACTACTGTTTGACTATTCGATTACAGAACTGTAACCGAATTTTTTGTACGGCGTGTTTGCAATTTTTCAAACACACTCTGGACATTTTCCAGGAATATTTGTCGCATACATATAAAGTAACTTGCATACTTTATCATTCAAAACCTCTCAAATATATTAATTTAATAATTTAATTTATACTACATATATTTGAATGTTTGATGTTATGCACTGTATTGTGTAATGCAGCTTAAAGTACTGTTTTGTCCAGTGACATTCAATATTGCATGTTAAAACAGATACACAAGAAGGTATGACTACTCTAACCAATTTTAATGCAGCAGTAATACAAACATGTGAATACAGTATATGCTGGAATTAAATATGTTGCCTTAAAATGTCATAAAATAAATATTTTTCTGTTCTTAATTCAAATAGAAATTATGTGTTACAGCATTTGGACGTTTGCTATCGTTACGACATTTTTACTCATTTGAAACCTTTATAAGCGTTTTATAAGTATACATTAAATAACACATCTTTTAAACGTTTCCGATTTAAATAGACGTCGTGGCTGTAAATAAAACATTGCACACACTTGCAACAAGACTTGCGACATGGCGCGGCCATGACAGTTGAATCTCGAACTAGTAAACTTAAAAGCATATCCTTGAACCAAAATCAATACTATTAAAAATGATATAATTATTATTAACCATTACTACGTGTATATATATATATATATATATATATATATATATATATATATATATATATATATATATATATATATATATATCTTAAATCAAGTATTAATGTGCATAATAAATTAGTTATTTTATTTCTCATTTATAACGAAATACATATTAGTTGTTGGGTCTGGGATGTAACCGTCATTTGACTTACAGCTATAAATAGCGTGACTCAACCTTTTCTCTTTGGCATTTAACTGCTCCATTCAAATTCCATAGCACCACCACCACCCCTACCCGCCTGCTACCGACTTGATCGGGCTGCTGGTGCTCCCTTGCACATGCCAGTGCAGGCGGTCCCTCCTCTCCCCTCCCCCACCTTTCCTGTCATGGACGGAGGAGCCGGCCAAGGACGGCTCTTGTGCCCACGACAGGCGTGCGCTACAACAGCGTGTTCTGAATGTGCACGTAAAACCCTATGACATGACACATGACATGTTTTACGTCACTCGATCACCGATTGCTCAAAATGTAAGGTTAACTTTATTTTTGGTTCAGAGTATTATGGGGTTTTTCCAATACTTTAAATACACTGTAATATTATTTAAGGTTTAATTTAGCGATTATTATTTGTTTATACTACTGGTGACTGATATTTCTTATAGAACTTGATATGTAAAAGAAATGTTATAATAATTTTATATAATATTTTATTGTAAAATTAATTATACGTTAGTAGAATAAAATTAATATGTAACGGTTTCTATTTGTTTACATTTATGTTTTGGAGAAATTAGCTTTAAATAAGTCGGTTTCGCTACAAACCCGTATATTGTTTTGATCAATAAAAATGTCAAAACGTCGCACCAAATGCCACGCCAATATCCTTCTTGTTAGATTTTAAATATCAAATTTAATTGTCTTTTGTTGCAAACTCCATTGGGAGAGAATAACTTTAAGAGTATAACATGTTACTGCACAGTTTAACTACTCGCCAGAGAATATAATTGTATTATTACTCTAATTGATGAATGGATAACGTGATTATATTATATTGACAGTAACTATTTCTCATATACGTTAGGTCATTGGATTACAACATGTTTATAACCATGTTTAAGAGGTCAAAATAGACAAGCTTCCCTTCTGAGGACGTAATCGATTGGTAAAGCGCTCGCCTGATGCGCGGTCGGTCTAGGATCGATCGCGATCGGTGGGGCCATTGGGCTATTTATCGTTCCAACCAGTTTTTCATTTTTTTGTCCTATCCTGTCTGTGGGATTGTGCATGCAAAACATCCCTTGCTACTATTCGAAAACATGTAGCGGGTTTCCTCTCTGAGATTTATATGTCAAATGTTTGACATCCATTAGCCGACGATTAATAATGAATGTGTTGTAGTAGTGTCGTTAAACAAACAAACTTAAACTGTTTAGAGAGACGGGATATAGTCCAGTGGCAAAGCGCTTGATTGATGCGAGGTCGGCTTGAGGTCGATCCCCGTCGTTGGGCCCATTGGGCTCTTACTTTTCCCAGCC